>NC_047105.1:82905176-83205176 GCF_902500255.1 Thalassophryne amazonica
TTAGACAAGTTATTTAAAATTATTGTCATGTCTGAAGTTTATAAAGTGAAAATATCAGATATATGTTTTCGTTTTAAAGTAATGTGCTAATTTTTAAGGTTTTGTGAGCACATGCTGTGCCAGGCAGCAATGCATTATGGGTAGCATAAGGTAATCTCAGACGTTCACGACAGGACAAATGTTTCGGAGTGCCAGAGGACAAGTTGGGACGTGCCCAGCTCTCCACAATTTCTCTTATACTCACTCGACTGGTAAGCACTGAAAGCCGAGATAGGCATGTCCCAACTTGTCCTCTAACACTCCGAAACGGAGGTGTTCCTTTGTCTCGCTTCATCAGCGAATCAGTCGTGACGCGCGAAGCCTCCGCGCGGCTTTCCATGACAAAATCTCTTGTTAAAAGTGAAATCTGCCGGAAAATGGCTGATGTCCAGCTCTTGTGATAACCAGAGAAATTGCACACGACGGTCCCAGCTCCACACAGCCATCCGTTTAGAAATGATGTGGTGGTTTCTGCCTCTCGATGGTGGCTCGGAGTGCGGCGCACCGTGCGCCATTGTGGGCCGTCCTTAAAGCTGTAGTAACACTGCTTATTCTCTGAAGCCCGTAAAATTTTCACCGAAAGCCAGATAAATTTTTCGAATGGTTTCCAGCTGCCTGTCTCTAACAGTTTCTGAAAAAATTCTGATGGAAAAAAAGCCCAAATCATTCCGCCATTTCCTCGCAATGAAACGACAACGAGAGGGGTGGAGCAGTGCTCACTCATGCGCACGAAGGTTCAAGCTTGGCTGACGTAAAAACATATGAATCAAATCCATATAGTTTTTGAAAAAAATAAAAAGGTACGATATATATATATATATATATATATATATATATATATATATATATAATTTCCCCTCTTCATGAGGCATTTTTGGATGGGTGCAACCAATACTCCAGTGTGAAGCATAGTCTGGAAAATACGGTACTTGAAGAAACAGGTGGTGTAGCCAAGGAGGAACTGACATCTTGATAAAAAAGCAAGAACCACAAGCTTGGGTCTTTTTGCCACAATTGTATGCAGCATAAAAAATATTTTAAATGTCAGGGCCCCATCCTACATTTACCATTTCTTCACATGAGCAGAAATTTACAGCATGGAACAGTCATAAGAGCACACAGGAAGAGCAGAAAGGAAAATCAAGTTGATAGAAGGATAAAGTTGTCAATTAAACTCAAGGCCATTCAACCAGTCAAAAAAAAAAAAAAAAAAAAAAAAGGGGGGGGTGTACACCAGAGCCAATCCTCTACAATAGCTTGAAGGAAAAGACTGGTATAACTGAAACAGTGCAATAAAAATGTTATTGTATTATAAATATTTTATAGCCTCGGGTTTGTTGCCATTATAGCCTGTGCTTTGCAATCTGAACATGAAATAATAAAACTAAATGGTTGTGAAAATGTCTTGAGGGAACAACAGTGTTAAACTGTGATAGGAATTCCTCATTTCTTGATATCTGGTGGCCAAAGTGGATTAGCATAGCCTGAAACAAAGGTCACCTGCTTTTGTTTCAGAGGCTCAACACAAAAATTCTTTTAAATCCAGATATGGGTTTCAAATCAAGCTGGCAAAAAAACACAAGTTTGATTCTAATTCTTCAAAATGCTCATGTTTCATATCCGCTTCAAATCCCTGATCTCATGTGTCATAGGAAACTCACCTACCCCAATACATATCATATTGGTCAGCTAAAGACAAGCCTTATAGAATACTATCAACTACTCAGAAAAAAACGCTTTATCTATAACAAATGTCAACCTGCAATGATTCACAGTTCAACCTGCACAAAATATCATTACCTTTCTTGCCAGAGTGCGCCTCTTATTTGACAGCCAATAACTGATTGATAAGCACCCTTCCAGTAAGTTTAAGTTAGGCTGATTTTTAACATTAATTTGTGCTAACAAGTACAATGACTTACTTAAGGTGCATCAATGTAGGAAAATATTTATATCCATTTATCAAAATAATGGAAAAAAATCTAAACATGGAACATTATGTTTTGTTGTTTGCTTGGATGATTATTCAAATGATACACTGACAGTTTATTGAATCAGTGTATGTGCCCATTATAACGAAACATGACGCAAACCATCTTGACTTGATTACAAACATGTCTGACAAGTTTACACAGAAAGCAATGAAAATACACACAAAGGGAGGAGGAACAACTTAACACGATCAGCCCATTAACATCTGGTTCGACTTACGCCTCCTCATACACCATCATCCAGTGTCCATTCAAAAATGGCCATCACTCACAACAGCTGCATCGAAACATGACGAGCCAAATCATTTACCTACTCCTGCTCCGGATAATGAGGAGCCTCAGGCTGTAACACACAAACACCCACAGCGCACATTCAAATTAATTTCACACAGCAGCCCCTCTCACAATTAAGGGTCAATAAAGCTGAAAAATGTGCTGGATTAATAAAGATTACAAAGCAATATAAACAGCGCCGAGCACAGCCTCTGACTGAAATTAACTGTTGACATTTGTCTAAACAGAAAGCTGGAATTGACTGTGAGCAGGAAGGAAAAATGGCTTTTTTTTTTACGATTCCAGTCTCTGCGCCATGACCATGCATCTCATTTCCGCATCATGTCTGCATCTGACAGACTTACACACAGAGGTATTTCTAATAACCATTTCCACTTGGATTTAAATTTGGAGGAAAAAATAAACACCCCATCACAGACATATAAACAGAAATGTCAACCACATCACCAACATGCTAAAATAGCAACACGTCTTGTTGTTCCTCCTCATCACCAGGTGTCCTAATGATAGGTTCCTGAAAACGATGTTACTATACTCAACAAAAATATAAATGCAACACTTTTGGTTTTGCTCCCATTTTGTATGAGATGAACTCAAAGATCTAAAACTTTTTCCACATACACAATATCACCATTTCCCTCAAATATTGTTCACAAACCAGTCTAAATCTGTGATAGTGAGCACTTCTTTGCTGTGATAATCCATCCCACCTCACAGGTGTGCCATATCAAGATGCTGATTAGACACCATGATTAGTGCACAGGTGTGCCTTAGACTGCCCACAATAAAAGGCCACTCTGAAAGGTGCAGTTTTGTTTTACTGGGGGGGGATACCAGTCAGTATCTGGTGGGACCACCATTTGCCTCATGCAGTGCAACACATCTCCTTCGCATTATCCGTGAAGAGAACACCTCTCCAACGTGCCAAACACCAGCGAATGTGAGCATTTGCCCACTCAAGTCGGTCACGACGATGAACTGGAGTCAGGTCGAGACCCCGATGAGGACGACGAGCATGCAGATGAGCTTCCCTGAGACGGTTTCTGACAGTTTGTGCAGAAATTCTTTGGTTATGCAAACCGATTGTTTCAGCAGCTGTCCGAGTGGCTGGTCTCAGACGATCTTGGAGGTGAACATGCTGGATGTGGAGGTCCTGGGCTGGTGTGGTTACACGTGGTCTGCGGTTGTGAGGCTGGTTGGATGTACTGCCAAATTCTCAAACGCCTTTGGAGACGGCTTATGGTAGAGACATGAACATTCAATACACGAGCAACAGCTCTGGTTGACATTCCTGCTGTCAGCATGCCAATTGCACGCTCCCTCAAATCTTGTGACATCTGTGGCATTGTGCTGTGTGACAAAACTGCACCTTTCAGAGTGGCCTTTTATTGTGGGCAGTCTAAGGCACACCTGTGCACTAATCATGGTGTCTAATCAGCATCTTGGTATGGCACACCTGTGAGGTGGGATGGATTATCTCAGCAAAGGAGAAGTGCTCACTATCACAGATTTAGACTGGTTTGTGAACAATATTTGAGGGAAATGGTGATATTGTGTATGTGGAAAAAGTTTTAGATCTTTGAGTTCATGTCATACAAAATGGGAGCAAAACCAAAAGTGTTGCGTTTATATTTTTGTTGAGTGTATGTGAGTGGCCTCCCTTTTTATATGCACCCCCCTAAACCCCCTGTATGCAGACTGAAAAAGCCCTGCAATTACAACTTACTGATAAATGTATCTTAAAGTAACCTGTGATTGTGTTTTTGAAACAAGATCGCAATCAAAACCTGGATTCAATGCTCCCCCACCCCCCCACCCCCACCAATAGCTTTTACATGGTTTTAAAATGGACTTTGTCATACTGAGATTCATCTGTAGTTAAACAGTGTGAGTAGCACAAACTTAATAATAATGTATTTATATAGCGCTTTCTAAAAAATAAAAGCACTGAATAACATGAACCCCAAAATTAAAACTACAACATAACACACATAAGACAATATAAAGGGACAAAACTCTCATTAAAAGCATTACCAATAGACAACATTCTTAAAATAAAGGAGGTAATAAAAAACCAACCCCTCAACCACCCTTACAACTACACATCATCGAACATAAGCAGTGAAAAATAAATGTGTATTGAGTCTGGACATAAAGGTATTCACGGAACTCAACGGTTGATCTTCAGCTAGTGGACTGTTCCACAGAATTGGAACATGATGCACAAAACTCTACTGCCTGCGGTCTTCATTAAGCCTGGGAACAGACAACAGACCAGCATCCTGGGATACGTGCCGGTACATTTGTCTGCACCAGCTCAGCCAGGTAAGAGGGCACCAGGGCAAACATTTCTTCTTCAAATCTGTACAAACCTGCCTGTGACCCTCCTCCTCATATGTGGATAACATTCAAGCCTGTGAGACTGCACAAAGTCACTGCTCTGCTTGAGAAAATGAAATTTTCCTCCTGTCCTAATGATGTTCTTCCAACAGGACGGTTTCAACTGTCATCAGGAGATGACAAAGTCCCCGGTCCCCACAAATCACTAATACGAACTGTCAGGGTACACACATGCTAAATATAAAAATTGGTCAACTGGTTCTTGAGATACCTAACAATGGTAGAAATGACAATATCTTGAAATCACTGACCTTGAAATTGGGCGCAAGGTCACCGTAACTGACTAGGGTCGAGGGATCACCCAAGTACACCCTCATGCTAAATACAGTGGTATGTAAAAGTTTGGGCATCCCTGATGATTTCCAGAATTTTCCTTTACAAAAATCATTGGTTTGGATCAGCAATTTCAGTTAAATATATCATATAGCAGACAAACAGTGATATTTGAGAAGTGAAATGAAGTTTATAGGCTTTACAGAAAGTGTGCAATAATTCCTTCCAAATAATAATAATAATAATTCCAATAATTCCAAAATTAGGCAGGTACATAAATTTGGGCACCCCAACAGAAAAAATACATCAATATTTAGTAGATCCTCCTTTTGCAGAAATAACAGCCTTTAAACGCTTCCTATAGCTTCCAACAAGAATCTGGATTCTGGTTGAAGGTATTTTGGACTATTCTTCTTTACAAAACATCTCGGGTTTGTTGGTTTTCAAGCATGGACAGCCCGTTTAAAATCACACCACAGATTTTCAATAATATTCAGGTCTGGGGACTGAGATGGCCATCCCAGAACGTTGTACTTGTTCCTCTGCATGAATGCCTTAGTAGATTTTGAGCAGTGTTTAGGGTCATCTTGTTGAAAGCTCCAGCCCCGGCGCAACTTCAACTTTGCACAACTGATTCATGAACATTGTTCTCAAGAAACTGCGGATATTGACTGGAATCCATGTGACCCTCAACTTTAACAAGATTCCCACCTGCACTGGCTGACACAGCATACATAATATTCCTAAATTGGAACACCTTGTGTCCAAGCTTGAATAGGAGATCATTACACTATGTAACACAATTTTTGTTCGTGGCTTCTAAGTGTTATATTTCAACTGCTTATGTCTAAAGTCTGTGGAAAAATGACTACATTCAGCACAAACTTTGATTTTATTGTTTTTTTATCATTCTAGAAAGTTCTAAAAGTTTCTTGAAATTTCTAGATAATTCTGGAAACTTCTAAACAATTCTGGACAGTTCTAGCAGTTAAAGAATATTCTAGAAGACTACTCAGTAGTGGTGAAGACGAATCGAGAATATTCTTGAAAACAGACAAATTTCAAAATATTGTCCTGATCACAGAAGCAAAGTTTCTGTGGAATAACAGCTATTTTCTATTTATTGAAGGTATAACAGGTTAGGAAAACACACTGTGTACCCAGGAACAAAACAAAAATAAAAAATTTGTTACATAGTGTTATTCACACGTTTATATCTTCACGTTTGGCCTACTGTAAGTCATTTTACCTGTCTAAATAACAAGGAGCTTGACAGGTTGTCAAGAACTCTGCTGGAAGGCTTTAAACTGGAACACACAAATGGGCCCATATTATGCCTGTTTTAGCCTCCCTTCACTGGTTACCAATGAACTTTAGAATACATTTTAAATTCTTGACCCTAGCTTTTAGAGCCTTGTATGGTCAGGCTCCTCCTTACATCTATGACCTGCAACAGCTGCACACTCTGACCTGCAGTCTGATGTCTGCAGACTTGTGGTCATAAAAACCCATTTCAAGATGCAAGGTCATCGCTCCTTTGAAGCAGTAGCAACTCAGCTGTACAACACTACCTCTTTCTCTTCGCTACCTAGATGCCATTGATGTATTTAAAAATTGAATTTTTATTTCACCAGGTTAGTCATATTGAGATTTGCAAGGGAGACCTGGACAATTTAAAGTTTCCAATTCACCTAACCTGCATGTCTTAAATGTGAGAGGAAACCGGAGCACCTGGAGGAACCCCATGCAAACACAGGGAAGACATGCAAACTCCATACAGAAAGGTCACAGATGGGAATCAAACCCATGACCTTCTTGCTGTGAGGCAACAGTGCTAACCACAAATCCACCGTGCTGCCCAAAAAAGGAGTTAGACTTTTCTTTTTTAAACAGGCTTTTAGTCAGAGAAAGGTTTTTATTGTTTTATTCTTATTGTGTTTTTTTCCTGTTTTTAAAACCTATGTTTTAAATTTACCCTGTCTGTATTTTATGTATTTTACTTGTTTGCTTTGTGAAGCACTTTGTGATTTTATATCTGTGAAAGGTGCCTATATAAATAAAATGTACTTGCTACTTACTTACAACCATTCAGGATCTTATAGCTTAATGACAGAACCTTAAAATCCACCCTCCTATGACCAGGTATCCAGTGCATCAAAGCAAACACGGGCATAATAATATGATCAAATCTCTTGGTCTTAATCTCTGACGAGTGATTCCTCTAAACTGCAGAGCAAAGTGCTTTCCTCTGAAAGACTTGACCTTCAGCCAATCTACCAGGCCAATAACTACCTTAAGCACAGCAAGAGAAGAAAAGAAAGGGATGATTCAGAGTGGAACCAAATTGATCAGATAACAATGTGAAGATGAAAAAGATTTACTTGTATGAGCCATGTGTATGTGCACAGAAGTGAGTGTAAAATGTACTCACTTGTCAAGTGCAGAACCCTGTGCTTGGTTGCTGGTGAGCCTTGAAAAGACGTTGCGATCATTTCTGGTCCTCAGCGGGGGAGAGGAAGGGGGGGTATAACCCTCAGTGGGCCTTTGATAGGAGGTTAGAGAATGAGAAGTGATGATGAGAGTGGTCAAGAATAAGAATGAAAATATTTTGGGCGGGAACTACAGGAGGCCTGAAGCATAGTCAAACATATGTAATTATTCTGGCTGCAGGTTTGAGGACTGCATGTACCTGTACGCACGATCGTAAGATTTCCTTCTGGTTAGGGGGGAGGTGTCGAAACCCCGAGACTGTCTGGGACTGAAGGTGAAGACATACACACAAGCAAGCTAAGCTAAGCAGAGCTTCAAGGAAATGCACAGGTACAAAAAGAACTTGCATCTGCATGTAAATGAGGCTATGATGTGAATTTTCAAGCAACAAGGCATTTATGCGTTCAGCAATATTTCTAGCAGGCTAAAGCAACCGACAAGTTTCTTTCTTTTAAATTGCACACAGGCCGGGGGCTACAGGACAGCAGGGGTAAAAGTTTTTACATCAAAGCAAATACGGATCTGAACTACATTTCACAGTGCGAATGGAATAAAATGAGCACTCTCAGAAAATGTGTGTGTGTGTGTTAAACTGCAAACTGTTAAAATAAAAGACCATGAAAGTGGTGTGAGAAAGTGGACGTGCAAAAAATATCCTACATTAGTGCGATAAAATGTTCCATTTTGTAGATTGTTGAGCATTTAAGATAATGTGGGCCCAATCATACACACATTGCAAGCAAAGCCCAGTGCAAGGGTGATGTCCCTTGAGGGTGGCTACTGGAGTGATGCAGAGAGGTCACCCACTGCACCGTATTGCTCAGGTCCTACCCTGAGGTGTCTCATGCAGGTGAGCATAGAGAACGGCCTGATTCTTAGTAAGGATAACATCCTCCACTGTTACCAAGGAAGTTAAAAGACTCCATACCACAGTGGCAGCACTGCATAGTTGGAAACACCTATATTTGGTCCAATTTGGTCTGGTTGCTCCATTTGCCAGTGAATGTAGCAGAGTAGGTTATTGTGGTGGACCACCTCCTTCCAATTGTGTCAGATATTAAGCCCGTTATCACCTGTACTGTAGGGTTAGACATTAGCTGGGTGCTTTTCTCAGTTTACACTCCAACTGCAGTCACTGCCATCTTGTTGAAGGACACTTCCTGCTCATCATTCAGATCTTCTGGTCATGGGCGATTTTAAAAACACTGTATCAATCACCACAGAACTGATAACTACGGTGAAAGTATCTCAGTGTTACTTCATTCAGCATCAGGGACTATGAGCTGCTGGACTGTGGTTTCAGTGCTCAGAACTGCAGCATGAAACAAGGTAGTCCAACATCCGAGGTTTAGTTAAGGAAATCAATCATGTTTTTGTCGGCAGAAAGTGGAAACTCCTTTAACGCAAGGTACAGTGGGTTATTCCCACTCTGATATCAATTTCTTTCTTTAGTAACGTCCCTTCTTGTTTTATGGTGGATGTCCTTCCTGACAACACATTACATGGAGAATGGACAGAGGTGGTCTTTAACCGGAAACCCTCTGCTCTGGAAAACAAGCGCAGTAACTGTTTGGAAACCAACCTGTTTGAATATAATGAATTATCAATTACCATAACTTCAAAAATGATGTCACTCATCCTGCAGGTTTCTAAAGTTCATCAGCTCAGAGAAATGCAGTATACATTCTTTTGTCAACAAATATGCAAAAATTTAAATTTTTTCCAAGTTCATGCTTTGAAAATGAATGTTAACTTAATATGGATTTAAAGGAGAACATTACATAGTGAGAAATGCAATACTTTCCTATAAGAAACATACCAACGAGCTGATATTCCACACTTTTTACACTAGTCCCGCAAGAACATACCTTTATCAGACATTTGAACTTCATCTCCCGAGCGCCCCCGGGCCGCCATCTCTGTAGAATATCCGGGTATTTCCCGCTCGCCGCTGACGTCATTGACGAAAGATTGTACATACCCACCAATGTCCACTGTTGGAATTACAATTTTGTACATGGTCCATGTCAAACACGCGTTACTTCTGTACATTAATTGAAGTCTCTCTTGCTGTGCTGCAAAACACAAGGCATAACGCAGGGTGTTTGTGGCCAATTAACAAGTGAAGCTTGAATTCAAGGTCCATTTTTGCGCGTTACACATCATCGGCATCAGCCTGCAGTTTCCGCATCCGCAAAGAATGTTGTTCAGGCGCCAAGTTTCTGTCTCAACATCTTTGCCATCCCTGACTGGAATCCAGTCGTCCATGCTCCTGGCTGGAATAGATTCTGGATCTACCGGAAGAGACTCGTTTATAGCGGCTGCAGTGGTGCCCCCCTCCCCACTTTCTTCGATCTGCTCATTCCTGTTTGTGGCGGCTGACACGGCACCCGCTTCCCTGTTGCCTTCTGCCTGGTTATTTTTCCTCCTCTTTTTCTTCTTGTCGTCGGACCACCTCGGCTGGTGGCTATATGCTACGATGTCCCTAGGATTGGGACGATCCTCTGTCTCAAACTCGGCTTCCATGGATTCCAGTGTTTTCCAGCTCAGCGGTGTCGAAGAAAGACATACTGAAATAGTGCCTCAAACAAGAGAGATGACCCTCTGCCCCATGGCCTTTCCCACTTCCTTATTTGGTCACGCCAGCTCATGTACAGTCTTTCGTCGATGACACTGGCGCTGAACGGAAATACCTGGATATTCTAGAGATGGCGGCCTGGGGGCGCTCGGGAGAGCGCAAAGTTCAAATGTCCGATAAAGGTATGTACTTGGAGGACTAGTGTAAAAAGTGTGGAATATCAGCTCTTTGGTATGTTTCTTATAGGAAAGCATTGCATTTCTCACTGTGTAATGTTCCCCTTTAACTTCATGTTTGCATTTATCTCAATTGTTTTTTTTTACTTTAGCAAAATTTTCTGTATTTACATACAATGGGGTACAAAAGTATTTAGTCAGTCCCTGATTGTGCAGGTTCTCCTACTGAGAAAGATGAGAGAGGTCTGTAATTTTCAACATGGGTACACTTCAACTGTGAGACAAAATGAGAAAAAAAAATAAAAAAATCCAGGAAATCACATTGTAGGATTTTTAAATAATTTATTTGTAAATTATGGCAGAAAATGAGCATTTGGTAAATAGCAAAAGTTTGACTCAATACTTTGTAACAATCTTTGTTGACAATGACAGAGGTCAAATGTTTCCTGTAAGTCTTCACCAGGTTTGCACACACTGTAGCTGGTATTTTGGTCCATTCCTCCATGCAGATCTCCTCTAGAGCAGTGATGTTTTGGGGCTGTCACTGGGCAACATGGACTTTCAACTCCCTCAACAAATTTTATATGGGGTTGATGTCTGGAGACTGGCTTTGCCACTCCAGGACCTTGAAATGCTTTTTACAGAGCCACTCCTTTGTTGCCCGAGCGGTGTGTTTGGGATCATTGTCATGCTGGAAGACCCAGCCACAATGCATCTTCAATGCTCACTGATGGAAGGAGGTTTTGGCTTAAAATCTCAGGATACATGGCCCCATTCATTCTTCTCTTAACACGGATCAGTCGTCCTGTCCCCTTTGCAGAAAAACAGCATGATGTTTCCACCCCCATGCTTCACAGTAGATATGGTGTTCTTGGAATGCAACTCAGCATTCTTCTTCCTCCAAACACGACGAGTTGAGTTTTAACCAAAAAATTCTATTTTGGTTTCATCTGACCACATGATATTCTCCCAATTGTGTTCTGGATCATCCATATGCTCTCTGGCAAACTTCAGATGAGCCTGGACATGTACTGGCTTAAGCAGGGGGACACACCTAGCACTGCAGGATTTGAGTCCCTCTCTGCGTAGTGTGTAGCCTTTGTTACTTTGGTCCGAGCTCTCTGCAGGTCATTCATCAGGTCCCTCTGTGTAATTCTGGGATTTTTGTTCACCATTTTCATGATCATTTTGACCCCACGGGATGACATCTTGTGTGGAGCCCCAGATCAAGGGAGATTATCAATGGTTTTGTATGTCTTCTATTTTCTTACAATTGCTCCCACAGTTGATTTATTCACACAAACCTGCTTGACTATTGTAAATTCACTCTTCCCAGCCTGGTGCACATCTACAGTTTTCTTCCTGGTGTCCTTCGACAGCTCTTTGGTCTTGGCCATGGTTGAGTTTCGAGTCTGACTGTTTGAGGCTGTGGACAGGTGTCTTTTATACAGATAACGAGTTCCAACAGATGCCATTAATACAGGTAACAGGTGGAGGACAAAAGAGCTTCTTAAAGAAGAAGTTACAAGTCTGTGAGAGCCAGAAATCTTGCTTGTTTGTGGGTGACCAAATACTTATTTTCCACCATAATTTACAAATAAATTCTTTAAAAATCCTACAATGTGATTTCCTGGATTTTTTTCTCATTTTGTCTCTCACAGGTGAAGTGTACCTATGTTGAAAATTACAGACCTTTCTCATCTTTCTAAGTAGGAGAACTTGCACAATCAGGGACTGACTAAATATTTTTTTCACCCCACTGTATAACTATGAATTTGTTTTTTTTGGTTGTTTTTTCTGTCAACCCATGTCATCTTATACTGACTTTACTACTCCACGTCATCAACAGGTCACCTCTTGAAGTTGTCACTTCTCAGGAAACCAGTTAAGTGTCTGGACTTCAGTCAGTCTCAGTATTATTACTTACAATGTGTGTCCCCTGACAGGCAGGCTGATCGTGCGAGACACCCGGTCCCTGTGGAAATGGTCTCGGAGGGACTGGCTAATTCCCAGACTCCCTGTGCCGAGGCTAAGGCCATCCTCCTGGATGTCTGTCAGAGAGGCCAGAGACTTGGTGATGTGCGGCTGCTTGGCACTAGATGAGGGGTCCAGGACAGGACCTAGATATTCCGCAGACACCGCCTTCATCTGACTCGACAAGCGAGGCTCCATCTGGGTGGAAAATGTGCAGCATTTGTGTTCCAGAAGACAAGACAAGAAAAGGGAACAATAAGGAGGGCAGTAAGATTTTTAAAAATTAAGCACTTAGACAATGATTATTTTCAAACATTGGGCATGACAGTGAATTAGGAAGCCACCACAAAACAAAGAAAATGTGAAAGCACAGAAAATAGAAAAGAAAATAGAAAAGAGCCAAGGCAGAAATGAGAGCACAACAAATAATAATTAAAAAAAAAATACAAGCTGGAAAATAATAAAGAACATAGAGAGCTAACAAGGGGATTGGAGGGGATTAGTGTCAAATCAGAGGATTCTTCCACAGAATATCAAATGAAGCCTGAGGAGGCTTTTAAATTTTTGACTGTGCACATACTGCCATCTTACTGCTGCAAAGAAGAATGGCAGCTTCTCTGAAGCTGAGCATACTACTCTAAAGACAAACGAACAGTTTGGATATTACACTACTTAAAGGTGCCATTACTGACAACACAACTGTGGCCAATGCAAAAAAATAAACAATAAATAGAACGGCAGATTAATACTGACATCAAGATCTAAAGAAAATGCAGCATTAATTTCAGCATCTATATAGCCCATTTTTCACATCTGCAACAGAGCTAAATGGCAAATTTGGCTGAAGAAAGAAGTTGCACCTTCATCTTGAAGTCATCTTGGCTGTTAGATTCTTTCATTTGCGATACACTGCAAAAAAAAAGTGTGAGTATGAGGGAACTATGCACACATGGACAGATAAGATTTGCTCAGGTACTGTATATTTAGAAAAATAATCCATTGGATGAATGCTATCAATTTGTCAAACTCGAACAAAAACAGTAGCTTTAATGTAAGAACAGAGTCTGGTGAAAGGTGCAGGCAGAGATCAGCCTCACCTGCTATCAGAGGCTTGGCTGAACTCAGATGGCTCCTCATCTGTGCTGGCGTAACCGTTTTCTAAAAGGACAAAAATCAACTCTTCATCCTGTATGTAGCTCATTAACAGTATATGATAGAAGCAGTCATGTCAGACACATTTATACGCAGTACAAAAAACGCAAGTACAAACATTCGCATTTACTTTGTCTTTTTTTTATTAACACCAGAATTTTATTGATCACATTCAACAAACTTCTGTTTTAACAATAAAGGGGATCAGCTGATGGTGGTGAAATGTAAGGCTAGCTTTTCTACAATGAAAACCAAAATGAAAAAGAGAAAATTCTACAGATGAAATAAACAGAGTTGAAGTCTCCCTCTCCTTTCCCTTCCTGTTCTTAATTAATTCTAGGTCATTACTGTAAGGAAATTAAATTAAAACTTTATAACTGCCATAAGAGCACAAGTATCTAATGACAAGCCACTGGGCATTCTGGTGATACTGTGAAGCTTGTTATACACCAAAACAAACGTGTTTGCTAATTTTAGGTTGCCATCAGTACTTGTGAAATAGAAGCTCAGGGTCTGTAGCCACGAAGCATCTCAGAGTCCTCTCAGAGAGCTCCTAACTTAGCCTAAAAATTCCTGGCAAGGAATCTTAGCATAAGAGTAATCCAGGTAGTGTCTGAGAGCAACTCTGGTCAATGAGTGGACAGAAACTTTTATAAACTTTTTGACTCCGTTGCTTAGTATGGCATAGTCCTCTAAGAGCTGTGACTGGTTGTAACAAAAAGTGAAAGAACAAACTGTGTTCCGCCCTCCTAGTTATGAATGAACAGTAAAATCAACTGATCATATAGACTGAACTGTATTAAGAAACGTGTAATCGTGAAAATAATTTAATGCCATGATGGTGAAACTCAGCAAAATTAAATGAATTACACAGCTTCAAAATGTTTGTACGTACCTCATTCACATGAAGATTATTATATTGATTAGCCTGTTATGTTTACTCTCCATGCTGGTAATAACACACAAGTGATGAGTGTGAGAAGTGCGATTGCAGCACACAAGCAAAATTATTCTCAAACAGGTGTGCTTAGGCTGTGGCTGCTGACATCACTTTGATATTAATAATTTTATAAATGTTATAGACTTTAGAACACCCTTTATTAGAATATAGAATGCCCTTTATTGTCATCATCCAAAACGCACAGTGAGGTTGGAGACAGCTTATCCTTTTTAAGTGCAAACAGATAAAGTAAAAACAATAGGTATAAACAGTTCCAAGTATAAAATCCTACAGGATAGTCCGATGAAAATCTCGGTGTACAAATATAAGATAAGATACACACACACACACACACACACACACACACACACACACACACACACACACACACACACACACACACTGTGGGCTGATTGAAAGGTTTTGAGCCCAACCAAGACGAAACTACAACTGAACTACTTTATTTTTCATCATAATCACCATCCAACTCCACACGCTATTTCCAGCATCACTGCAGTTCCTTAATACCATTCACACAGAAGGTCTTATTCTGGAGAACCGATCCTGACTTTTCAGGGTCAGGCTTAAATCTTTTCAATCACCCCTCGTGTATCTCAGGAACTGCTACAGTCTTAATTTTGATGTCAAAGTATTTACAAGATATACATTTTTACAGATGGAAAATGTTATCAGAAACTAATACATTACCATGGAAACTACCAAAAGCAATACAATTCAATCCTAAGGCTTGAGACAAGATACTGGTCTTAAATTACTCTGACTCCAACTTTCTTAGAATTCAACCTTTTCCTTACCACTGTTGCCTGTGTGCTTGCTCTAGGGGTTGGTAAGGTTAGACCTTACTTGTGTAAAGTACCTTGAGGCAACTTTGTTGTGATTTGGCGCTATATAAATTAAAAAAATTCCTTAAAATAATCAAAAATGCCTGTTTTCACTTTTTAGTGACTCTTCCTCAGGAATTTTAAGATTCCATTTATTTTAATTGAACACTTTTTGTCAAAATAACTGGATATTTTTGTTTATGGCACTTTGATGTATTTCATAATAGGTCAGCAATTGAATATATTTATTGTGGAAGACAAACATAATGTAAAGAATCACAGTGAAAGACCTACCTACCTTTCAACTGAATGCCAAAGAAAAATGTTTTTGTATATCAGTCAACAAAATTAAGACTATGGAAATTAGAACAAAAATCTGTTTGGTGAAAGAAACTTGTGACATGTTGGGTTGTACACTTTAGGAAAAAATCATCACTGTTAACATGCTAATGTTTGTGTTCTATCATTGCTGATAAAGTGAGTTGATCTGGAATAGCATACTAGAAAGCTACAAGTGAACATGGAAATGGAATGATGGGTGCACAAAAATATAAATGTGACTTGCTGCTCTAGAACTACTTTCTGGTGAGGAAATAGCACCAAAACTGCTGTCAGTGATGTCTGCAACAATCAAAGCTGTGGCATCATTTATAGAAAAACATCACAGGTGTAGATTTTTTTTTTTTCCAATGTTGTTTAATTGTGTTTTAAGAAGTTAAAGTAGTGTTCCTTTCATCTCCATTGTAGTGAAGTGGCATTATAGAAAAACCTTATATCTAAAACTATCTGCACTGTATAAACCCACAATGGGTAAAGTGTGAAAAAAATACATTAGGCTGAACTCATGTTTCAACCATTCTGACAAAGTCATTCAGTACTTCTACTGACACTGGTGAGAGGAATTTAGCTTGGCATCCACCACAGGAGACCAGTTCTTAGATCTCATGCTACCGGTTTAAAATCATTCATACACTATTAAGATTTGTTTTTGGCCAACATGTAACATGAATTCAAATTATCCAAATAGGTTAGTCCCCTCATAAAACCAAGAATGAACTTGAAGAAACACCTATACTCTTAACATCAAAATCATTAATATTTATTTTATTTTCAAAGGTAAAACACATAGCTAGTGTTTAAGACAGCCCAAGTAAAGCTGACAACCTTGTTAGCAACCACCAACAGTCAGAAGACCTAAAACACATTTCGTTTAGTATAAAATACAGTATGGTAATAAGGTAGTTTATTCAACAGCCACTGTGCTGTTTGTGAGCAGTAAGCATTAGCTCAAATTGATCTAGCAAGTTTTACTTTGTGCAATTAGCCCTTTATTAGCCCACTTTTTTCTGAACTTCCTAGCCATATATTCTCATCTTCTGCCCAAAATTCACAGTAATTTCTACTTCGCAATTCCAGTAAATCAGGTGCTAACAGTTGTCTCCATGTCCAAATCCATATAATAATTCTGTTAGTTTCACAAAAAAACAGAGACAGTAACACAGTGGACAGGACTTCCAGGAAGTGGAAAACGTTTTTGTTTGTTTTTCACCCACCGCTGTAAGCCACACTGATATGCAGCATCATCCAACTTTTGAGAATGTCAAGAAATAAAATCAGACTATAATTACAGTGCCTCCAAAAGTATTGGGCCCCTTGGTATTTCATACATTTTAATTTGTTTATGCCATTTCAGATACAAAAAGTAAATAAGGCTTCTCAATTTAAAAATTTCTAAAATTATTTCCCTTAAACTCAATCTCAAAGCAAATCACTACAACTTGATATAAATTAATTAAAAATATAAAAGCCAAGATAATGGGTTGCATAAGTAATGGCTGTATAACTGAGGACACAAAATGTAAAACATGCACTAAGCACAATTTCTCCAATCACAGCCACAGAAGCCTGTAACTTCTTCTAGGTTGTCTGGGTGTCTTTCCTCACTCTTCTTCTTGCACAGTCACTCACTTTTTGAGAACTGTCTGCTCCACACAGATTTACCATAGAGTGCCATACTGTTTGTATTTCTTCATAACTGATGTAAATAAAGTCTAAGACATATTCAGTGATTTGGAAATGTTCATGTATCCATCCCCTGACTTGTCTGAAGAAAACTGACAATAAAACTGATTATTTACAGGCATTATACCAAAGGGGCTGATTACTTGTGCAACCCATCATCTTGGCTTTTGTATTTTTAATTAATTTATTTCAAGTTGTAGAGATTTACTTTGAGTTTAAGAAGATAATTTAGATTTTTTTTTTTTTTTTTTATTGAGAAGCATGATTTGCTTTTTGTATTTGAAATGGCATTAACAAATTAAAATGTGTGAAATACCAAGGGGCCCAATATTTTTGGAGGGCACTGTAAGTGTATAAAAATCAAGTGCTGTTTACATAGGGTTTGCTTTTGGCCAAATGACCAGCTCTTACCTTGCTGAACATTAAGAATAAGTGCTTGCAGCTCAGGGATGTATTCTGCTTTTTCTCGTAGGGCATCAAGGATCATATGATTGTGGGATGATCCAATCACATCTGTCTGTCTCAGCTGACCCTCCAGTAGTCTGATCTGGGCCTCTTTCTGTGCCATCTGTAAGCTCTACCAAGAGAGAGAGACAGACACAAAAACACATTATATTAAAAAGAAATTGATTTCTATGGAGAAGAGTGCAACGTCAGGGTGGAGAAAGGTGGCAGGAGTGATTTCTAAGAACAGGGTACTTTCAAGTAGTGCAGCGGATAACTGAAAAAAATACTTCAAATGGTGATGCAAGCACCAAATTTGGCACACATACTCCTTAGACATTACTGTTTTAAAAATGCCGGGTACCCACGTGAACTTTCAATAGGCGGCCAAGAAGGGGTCAATTGAAGTATTACACAGGGGTCAAAATTTAAAAATGCTCCAATCATATTGAAAGGTATTCCATATTATTTGTCTGATCATAAAGATTCCAAAAAGGTATAGTTTGGACTATCTGTGAATGAATGGTCTGGAGTTATGGGGTAAAAACAGCAAGAACACTGAAAGGTCAATTTCAGTTTGTACAGGCGTCAAAAGTTAAAGTTGCTCCAATTTTGGTAAAAAGTGGTGGAAATTACTGGTTGAGCTAATAGGATTAATAAATGGAATAGTTTTGACTGTGTTGCGTGCTTGGTTTGCAAAGTAAAGGTTAAACAATATTAGCATCCATTGCATTCTATGACATGTGACATATGCTACCCTGTAACATGATAACTAAGCATGATACATTATGCAAACTATTCCTTTTTAAAACCGTATTCACCCATTTGCATCACTTTTTACCAAAATTGGAGCAACTTTAACTTTTGACCCCTGTACAAATTGAAATTGACCTTTGTCACTGTTCTTGCTGTTTTTACCCCATAACTCCGGAACATTCATTCACAGATAGTCCAAACTATACCTTTTTGGAATCTTTATGATCAGACAAATAGTATGGAATACCTTTCAATATGACTGAAGCATTTTTAAATTTTGACCCCTGTGTTATACTTCAACTGACCCCTTCTTGGCCGCCTATTGAAAGTTCACGTGGGTACCCGGCATTTTTAAAAGAGTAATGTCTAAGGAGTATGTGTGCCAAATTTGGTGCTTGCATCACCATTTGAAGGATCCCTCAGTAAATATTCACTTATCTGCTGCACTAAAGAGTGAAAGGGAAAGTTTACATGGCAGTAGCAAGACCAGCTATGTTGTACAGTTTACAACAAATAGCCAGCCAGGAGGCGGAACTGAAGAAGTTGTGGTTGTCTTTAGGAGTGATGAGGATAGGCAGATATAAGCACTCTATTACACTTTTACATCAAGCAGATGCTCAAAGTGCTTGAAACAGACAGATAGTATAAGCAGGATTTGAACTGAGGTCTACATATTGGCAGGGCAGCTCCTTATCCACTGAGCTACCTGCTCTACAATTCTCTCAATCTTCTAATACATTTAGGAATGAACATATGAGGGACAGCGCAGGTAGGACAGTTTTCAGACAAAGTCAAAGAGGTGACATGGAGTTGGTTTGGACATGTGCGGAGGGGGGAACCAGGGTATATAGGGAGAAGGATGCTGAGGATGGAGCCACCAGGCAGGAGGAGAAGAGGAAGTGGTTAATTACAATATGTTTTATAACAAAAATGTTTGCAATCAGGCCAGAGTGATACATCAGTTTGTAACAAATGAACTTCAAGAAAAGACACCTTGTGCAGCACACAGAACATGCTGTGCTCATGTTAGCATACGGGCTAGTACAAAGCAGTCCAACTACAAGTTAAGGCTATCTATGAGCAACACTCACCTGTGGCCTTTTTTTGACAAATACATAACGATAGTGGTCAACCCGCAGCTATGAGGTTCTTGGATCTCTTGTTTTTCCAGGCTTTGTGCAGTCCTATGTATGCAGGAGCTGCACCAATTTAAAAATGTTTGCTTGTTGGTATACAGTACACATTAAAATGGCACTCATCATTACCACCCTTGTGCTTGGTTTCAAGTAGAAACTGAGGAATTCTTGCAGTGTTCATCCAGGTTAAAGAATCAGTTGGTACCAATTATGTTTCACCAGCAAATGATTTCATTGGGTTTCAGGAACTTTGACACATACCTGCTGCGCTACACTTGGGCTACAGAATAGAAGCAACTTAGAAGTCATATTAATAACAAATAGGGCCCAGTGCCACAACACTTTTTGGTTATATTAAAGTCAAACAATACTGGAGGAAGTCTATAAGGAGCTGACCTGCCAATATGTAGACCTGGATTTTAATGCTGCTCATGCTACCCGTCTGTGTCCTTGGACAAGACACATAATGTGCATCGTCTCAGTCCACCCAACTGTAAAAATGGGTAGCAGCCTTGGATGGGCAAGTAGATGGATAAATTTTATTGTCTGTCCCTAAGGTAACATTCTTTTTTGACATACGAGAGGCAATTCAGAAGTTTTGAGCCGGACTCAGAAAAAGCAGGGTGTTGTCATCTTTTGCATTCTGAGAAACCAACATTTCTCAACATTGCACACAGTGAGTCAAAATTTCACACATTCTTGGGAAAAACAGGTTTCTCAGATTGCAAAAGATGGAGAACACCACCCTATTTTTTCTGAATAAACTCCTTAATCACCCCTCATATGTTAAACAATAATTGAAATGCAATTTACATTAAAACACACTTAAAGCACATTTAAACACAAATACATACAGGCATTAAAAGGGGAATGCTGAAAGCAATGACTGATAAAAGCTGATGTCTATATTAGATTATTCAGGACGGTTATTGCAGAGGAAATACAAATGTGAGGCATCATTGTAAAGCGCTTTGAGCATCTGTTAGATAGAGAAAGTGCTAGAGAAAGGCAGTCCTTCACATTTTGATAGGTTTCCTCGGAAACAGAAGATAATAAACTGCTTTATAAACTTGTACCTAAGGATGTGATTGCAATTGCAATGTCACTTCAGCTTTCTTTGGGTGCTCTACAACAAACCAAGAGAAGCTCCTTCAAAAGAACAATGTTCTTCTCGTGAGCTAATAGAATGACTTCTGCTGTTTTGAAAGAGTCTAAGAAACCACCATTGCAAATCTGCCTCACTCTATTATTTGTGGTGAAAACACTTTTGTTTGTTTTTTTTAAATCATGGAGACAATCCCAGTTTTGGATCTTGAAGGAAACAGATCATATCATATTTCAAATTCAGATTGTATGGAAGTTGTGGCATTCCCCCCCATGGTAATAGTCTGAAGACTATGGGATATGGAAAAAAGTATTGGATTTTAATGAATGAATGAATGAACAAAATTGTGGAATTCAAATGAAAATTCTCATCTAGATCTTTCATGTGAAACAGTTTCAGTGTGAGGGTTATAGTTCTGGTTGTCTGTTTACCTTCACAAAGACAAATGTAACATTACTGGTGATATATCTGATTATCAGGATGACTGACAGGGCAGCAACAGACAAATGATTGTTACTGAGGTCACTGACCGCCCACGGTTGGCTGAGGTCAGATACAAAATGCCTCCGCTCAGCACTGGACCAGGCCGATCTCCATGCCACACCACAATGATGCAGTAATTCATGCGAAAGGCACCCCAATCAAAGTTTTGAGTGCATAAATGAACATACTTTTCAGAAATTAAGCATTTTTTGTATTATAAATCCTTTTATGGATTAAATTTATGAAATTTTATAATATTTTGGAAAAAATATTTTCTTCTCTGGGTTTTTTTTGGGGGGGGGAATGGAGTTGTAGGCTGTAATGATCAAAATTAAAATAAAATAAAAAAAAAAAAGCATGAAACGTTTTAGTTTATATGTAATGCGTCTAGAATATATAAAATTTTCACTTTCTTGAGAAACTACCAAAAAATACTGAACTATTTCCACGATATTCAAATTTTCAAATATTCAATTTTTTTGAGACGCACTTTATCTGTCCCACTAAAGATGCAAAGATGTCTCATTTTGAATATGCTGCAATCAACAGACATAACACTAGATGGCAACATAACCACTGCCACCAGCTGCAACGAGAACTCAAGTTCAGGACATTGCTTCATGCATGAATGAATGAATATAACTTATGGAAACTAGTAATGCCACACTGCTTTGTGCTGTGCGGAAGTTAAGGCTCTTAATGGTATTAACTGGTATACTAATTTTTTCATATGTACCTCCCCATTCAATCTAATGAAAATAAAATACAGAACCAAATCTATATTAACTCAACATTGAAGTATGTACAGTAATATTCAGAATAATAGTAGTGCTATGTGACTAAAAAGATTAATCCAGGTTTCGAGTATATTTCTTATTGTTACATGGGAAACGAGGTACCAGTAGATTCAGTAGATTCTCACAAATCCAACAAGACCATGCATTCATAATATGCACACTCTTAAGGCTATGAAATTGGGCTATTAGTAAATAAAAAGTAGAAAAGGGGGTGTTCACAATAATAGTAGCATCTGCTGTTGACGCTACAAACTCAAAACTGTTATGTTCAAACTGCTTTTCTAGCAATCCTGTGAATCACTAAACTAGTATTTAGTTGTATAACCACAGTTTTTCATGATTTCTTCACATCTGTGAGGCATTAATTTTGTTGGTTTGGAACCAAGATTTTGCTCGTTTACTAGTGTGCTTGGGGTCATTGTCTTGTTGAAACACCCATTTCAAGGGCATGTCCTCTTCAGCATAAGGCAACATGACCTCTTCAAGTACTTTGACATATCCAAACTGATCTATGATACCTGGTATGCGATATATAGGCCCAACACCATAGTAGGAGAAACATGCCCATATCATGATGCTTGCATCACCATTCTTCACTGTCTTCACTGTGAACTGTGGCTTGAATTCAGAGTTTGGGGGTCGTCTCACAAACTGTCTGCGGCCCTTGGACCAAAAAGAACAATTTTACTCTCATCAGTCCACAAAAATATTCCTCCATTTCTCTTTAGGCCAGCTGATGTGTTCTTTGGCAAATTGTAACCTCTTCTGCACGTCTTTTATTTAACAGAGGGACTTTGCGGGGGATTCTTGTAAATAAATTAGCTTTACACAGGCATCATCTAACTGTCACAGCACTTACAGGTAACTCCAGACTGTCTTTGATCATCCTGGAGCTGATCAATGGGTGAGCCTTTGCCATTCTGGTTATTCTTCTATCCATTTTGATGGTTGTTTTCCATTTTCTTTCATGCGTCTCTGTTTTTTTTTGTCCATTTTAAAGCACTGGAGATCATGGTAGATGAACAGCCTATAATTTTTTGCACCTGCGTATAAGTTTTCCCCTCTCCAATCAACTTTTAATCAAACTATACTGTTCTTCTGAACAATGTCTTGAATGTCCCATTTTCCTCAGGCTTTCAAAGAGAAAAGCATGTTCAACAGGTGCTGGCTTCATCCTTAAATAGGGGACACCTGATTCACACCTGTTCCACAAAATTGACAAACTCACTGACTGAATGCCACACTACTATTATTGTGAACCCCCCTTTTCTACTTTTTTTTAACTAATAGCCCAATTTCATAGCCTTAAGAGTGTGCATTCATGAATGCTTGGTCTTGTTGGATTCGTGAGAATCTACTGAATCTACGGATACCTTGTTTCCCATGTAACAATAAGAAATACACTCAAAACCTGGATTAATCTTTTTAGTCACATAGCACTACTATTATTCTGAACACTACTGTAAGTCCCTTCAGCTGCTCCCTTGTTTTTTTTTTTCCCCCACTCTGGCTCACCACAGCAGATCAGACCTTGATCTGCATGTTGATTTTGCACAAGTTTTACGCCAGATGCCCTTCCTGACGCAACTACATGTTCCATGGAGAAAAGGGACGGGCAGGGGTGGGGTTTGAACCAGGAGTACTGAAGCACACTGAAACCAAGTGCACTAACCACTTGGCCACCACCTCTCAACATCTAACACAAATTTACTGGTTAAAACAAACAAAATAAAGAACATGAACACACCTGATGACAACTTACCTTCTCAATGGAAGCCTTTAAGAAGTGATCCAGCAGGTGTCGAGCTTCAGATAGAGAGCAGGAGCTGATCACCACTGAGGTGTCCACAGAGTCCAACTCATCCTGCAGTAAGACACAAACTCCAGGTGTGACTGTACACATCCTACGACTCTTAATTAGATGAAACGAAAGTGAGGTGTTTGGGTTTGTACCTTGGTCTCCTCGATCTGTACGATGGTGGCTTGGCAGTCAGACAGACTGTCATTGATGTAGTCTATATTTGCATTCAGCACCTCAATGTCCTCATTGATTTCCTGAAGCAGACGATCCTCTGCCTCTGGTCCTTCCCCTTCTGCCATTAGTACCTCCCTCTTATGTGAGAGTGCTTCCTGCTGGGCCGTCAGCTCCTCTCGTTTCTGACTCAACAATATCAGCACAAACACACAAAGGAAACAAATCATATCAGAGCTTTTCCACCATAAAATTTGCCAAATGAAGGCCTACAATCATTTCAGTAAACTGACACTTGCCAACTTCTTTGATGCAGATTTTTTAAGCAATGTGGGAAATTTCTGAACGCTGTGGTGGGTCACTCATACCTAAGGCAACAATATATACAATATATATATAAATCATACGCTTGCATGCGCTAAGAAAATGAAGAACAAATCCATCTTGTTTTGATTTCATTCATTACCCATAGAAATAACCTGATCAGAGATAATAGCTGCTATAAAGCTGAACTACTTTGGCTCATGCAACAGCAATTTAGATTCCCAATTTCAAACTTTCCCCTGTTATCACCACTGCTGCTGCTTCTGCTCATCTGACAGTTTGTATCTTACAGCCACCCAAACACTCTTTTACAAACGCTGAATATTAACAGAGATATGCATATGCAAATCATACACAGAAATATGTAGAAGCAAAATGTGGGACTGATCCATTTGTGCTTAAGGTGTAGTCACATTGTGACAGACAGTGAAATGACCGGTAATGGATTGAAATAATTTGTCCTGTTGCAAACATGGCTAATCCATCAGTCTCCAGCGGATTAGGGGCTCTGATGGAATGAGTAGACAACCACCAAAGGCAGGAGTGCAGCACTTACAGACACAAACACAAAATTAACAGATAATGCTAAAATGATAAAACTAGTGTGGGGTTGTGTGTGAAGCGCCTTGAGGCAGCTTTGTTGTGATTTGGCACTATATAAATGAAATAAATTAAATTTAATTCATGTCTACCAGATGTCCACTGGCAAGATAAACAGGTCCAGTATAAAACTAACAAATGTGCAACCACCAGGGAAGTTCTGTCTGATGTTGACTCAAAGTTTTGAGCATGCACTAAATTTTCCGACAGACTCACCAGGCATCAACTCACAAGGAACACATTTAACGGATATCAAAATTCTGTATCAGTTACTCATATGTTTCCTCAGTCTGTCCCAGTGTGACTTCGAGTTTATGTTTGAAAATATTCAAACATTTAAGCATGCATCTGACACACAGCATGAACAACACCTTGTGGTCGAAAAGATGAACTGCTGATGAAATGCCGTTCAACAAAGGGAGAAAGCACTAACACGCTGGACCAAATCATCCAAATCACAAACAGCTGAGTAAAGCTAATAAGCTAGAGATCAGTGGAATAGTAAAGCCAATTATACAGACAGTGAAGGAAACTTACTTCAACTACTTGTGTGTATGTGTGTGTGTGTGTGTGTGGTGGGGGGGGGGGGGGGGGGGGGGGGGGGCTGATGGCTTTGTTTGATTGCACTGAGGTACATTTTTGCATCACAGCATTCTGTCCAGTAGTCTTCAACTTGATATGGGAATTGTTCATGATTCCAACATTACGAAAGCAAAATATTTAATCAAGTGCAATCTCAGTAACACCTAAAATAGCTTTTTCATTCCAGACTGGAGTTAAAGTCCCGATGCAATTCTTACCTTGATAAGGCGATCCATGTCAGCCTCCACATTCGAGATAGTCATTCTCTGCATGACAATATCCAGAATGCGCTGCTCGAGGCTTTGCCACTTCTGACGGGCAGACTTTGAGAAGCTGCTGGCTCTGCCCGCTGTTGCAATGTTGCCCAGGCCTCCTGGTTTACGCTGCATCTTTTTTCTACTGCTGCACAGAAAGAAAAAGATGCATGAGATGGTCAAAGAGGGAAGGGAATGTCAAACTGTGGCACAGAAGATGAAATAAAGAAGATGAATAGATTGTTCCTCCGAAAAGAGTAACAATAAAAACACAAACAATCAGAGATTTCTGACATCTGCTAATCCGGATCATGTCCAAAATTAAGTGGAGTCTTCCAATGCCCTAATATCGATCTGTGGTGCAAATTTGGTGAGAATCCATGAAGTAGTTTTGATGTAATCCTTCAAAACATATATAAGGTGAAATCTTGATCCAGAATACGGATTTGGATCCATATCACCTCCAACATTTAATGGAGTCTTCCAGGCCCTAATATCTATCTGTGGTGCAAATTTGGTGAGAATCCATGAAGTAGTTTTAAAGAAATCCTTCAAAGCCTATATAAAGGGAAATCTTGTTCCAGAATCCAGATCTGGATTATCTCCAAAATTCAGTGTAGTCTTCCATGCCCTAATATCTATCTGTGGTACAAATTTGGTGAGAATCCATGAAGTAGTTTTGAAGAAAGCCTTCAAAGCCTATACAAAGGGAAATCTTGATCCAGAATCTGGATCCGAATCATCTCCAAAAATTTAATGGGTTCTTCCATGGCCTAACATCTATCTGTGGTGAAAATTTTGTCAAACTCCGTTCAGTAGTTTTGACGTAATCCTGCTAACAGACAGACAGACAGACAAATAAATGCCAATGATTTTATTACGTCCTTGGTGGACGTAAAGAGATATCAGAAGATAATCAGCAAGCTCAAGAGAATCAAAGTTTTGAAGATCATGATTTTTCATTGCCAGTGAGAACCAGCAAACAGACAATAACCCAAGACAATAAATATCATCATCTTGTAACTCACAAAATTAAAAGAGCATAAAATGAGTACAAACCCTATTTGCATCTGGTGATAGACCAGACTGAGCCTTTCTGTGAAGAACTGTTTTTGCCCACGTAATATACTATCCAATATCCATCCTGCAGGTGGATATTGGATGCGTGGATTATGGATAGGTAGTAGATCAGAATTATTTAGTTGGGGTTTTTAATCCCCCCATCTGTGAGGAGAACAAGAGGCAGTTTATTACAAACTCAAACCAACTATTGACCATGGATAAATTGTCAAAAAGTATAAACAGCTGTGGTTAAAACTAGCAAATTGTAAATTGGTTGCCTGACTCCTGAACGCACCTTCTGTCAATACACTGATGCCAATATCAATACTACGACAGTACCAATGTTATTCATTACTACAGTAGATGGTTAAATTTAGTAATCTAACTTTGCTGATGCTACTATTACCAAACCTACACTCACACTCCAGGATCCACTCCGGCATCATCCTGCTGTGTTCACTGAATATCTCTGTCTCACCCACAGACGGGGGAATGGTGTGGCACAGAATATTTTCAAGAAATATGAAATAATGTTTAAATTAATGCAAAAAGACAGCAGCAACTTGCTATAAAGAATTTTAAATTGAAAAACATTAAGAGTGTTGCTGTTCTTTAGGTGCTGCTGCCTGACTTCAGTTTGTGGGAACAACAATTTGTTTATAAGAGCTCAAGTAAAATGGATCTGTCAATCATCTGTCACACACCAGGGATTGATTGACAGGTCATCCCCACCTGTTATTGGTTTTGATGTTAAGATTAGTATGTGGACGTCTAGAGTTTAATTAACTAGACATTTCTCCCAGCTGCTCCTGAGTGAACTTTGTTTCACCAAGTGGCCAGGTTAGTGTCAATTCAAGTGAAATGTAATTCAACTGAAGTGTTTCTCCATTTTTGTGATATTATAGCATTAATTTCAGGTTTCCACGTTACTCACCCAGCTACCCATTGTCTAAAAGCATCAGAACAGCTACTACATTTTAACAGTTGCCCAGCAATTTTATCTTATGCCACTGGCTGGCTGCATGGCATAATACCACTTCATAGAGTTTAAACATACAAAACACACACACACACTCTTACTTCTTACCCAATGAGCCCTGTTCCATCCATGTTCCCCTCGCTCTCTGCCAGATAGCCATATATGTTATTCTTGTTGTTCCATTGGCGCACCAACCCACTCACACTTCGCACAGCCTCGGGTTCAGAGCTGCTTGCCGTGCTGGCCGAAAACTCGGCTCCTGAGTCTGTGACTGAGGGAGGCTGGTTCCAGCGGGCCACTCGCCCACCAACACGGTCTGACATGGGCTTGGCCAAACGCCGCAGGGCAGTCACCTCCTGTGTTTTCCTGCGCAGCACCAACTCCTGCTGTCGCTTCTGAGACTCCAGTGCACGTATTTGGTACTGATGTCAAAGGAGACAAACATGGTTCTTTTCATGTGTCATCATTTTGTTCTGCTGTTCAAGTGTTAATGACACCTTAGTTGAATGTAAGTGTACAGGCGTGAAAAGTGCTGATCAAGGATTTAAGGTTTAAAATGAAGCACTAATCAAAGGGATATTAATGAGGCCCACAACAAGACTATAAAATGTTTTCATGCTCATTAATAAACACAAGCCTCCAGGGAAATAACTTAAATAGGGAGAAAATTAATACAAGTACTGTGTGATCTTCAGAACTGGAAAATCTGTTTGCAATGTGTCAGAAATATAACTCAAATGATCTGACAAAAACATGGAGACCTCACTGCATTATTAGTGGATATGTATGTCAGTTTACACACACACACACACACACACACACTTAGCAGTACAGGTTCTTTGCCCAATAAAGAGACCTAATTTGGATTCAGACCACACTGACAGTCTAACCTCTTGTCGTCGCTGCTCCTTCTTGAGCTGGGCAATCTCACGGTTCCTCTTGGCCTCCACCATTCTCCTCCTCTGCTGCTCCTCTTTCATCTGCTTCATCAGCGCAACCTGGGAGTACAGAGGCCACGCTTCCTAAACCGCACTACAACTCCCTCTCAGGCACACCTAATCCACTTTATGTTCCTCTTACCTTGGCTTTTTTCATTTCATTGACCTCAGCCTGGAGTTTCTTCAGCTCCCGCTCATACTTTCCTTGGTTTTTCAGGAGACGTGCATGTTCCTTTTGTGCCGTTTGTAACTTTATCAGGTCACGGTTCATCTCCTTAAGGCGTTTCTCGTACTCCTGCTTGATCCGGTTTGCCTTTTCCTCTGTGTAGTTCTCCATGGACACTGTGCAGACATGTAATAATGCTATATCCATTTCCACTAATAAACTTCACAGCGCCCCCTCCTCAAACACACACACACACACACACACACACACACACACACACACACACACACACACACACAGCATCACTGTGCAGTAACATGCACTGCAGCCCAATTCCTGACAACAACATTGTTTCTGTAAACTACAAATCCCTCAATGAATCAGCTCACTGAGGTTCTGCAGCACACGGTCTCTCTCCAGCTGTGTGTCTCTGATCTTGTTCTGCAGCAGAATAAGCTTCTCTTCGTACTGCAGCTTCAGCATCATCAACCTCCGCTGGCTGTTCTCCAGCTCATCTATCAGCTTCTGCTTGATTTCAATCTCACAGGTCAGGTCAGCCAGGTCCGCCTGGAAGTTGGCTAGAGAAAGATAAGAATGATCACACAGGGTGCAAAGATGAAGAGCAGGTATCTCTGAAGGAAAGGAGTTGGACTAAAAATATGTAGACGTGGGTTCGAGTTCCAGTCATGCTACCCATCTGTGTCCTTTGACAAATCACTTCATCTGCATCCTCCCAGTCCACCCAGCTGTAAATGGATACTATCCCTGATTGCAAAAGTAACCTGCAATGGACTGGTGTCCCGTTCAGGTGGAATCCTAGACTCTCATCTACTTCAGGTGACAGCTGTGACAGGTTTAAGGCAGATGGGCCTAAAGTCCTGTATCAGTCACACTATTTAGAGTGCAAAAATTATACTTCTTAAAATGTACCTGATCACAAGTAACCCAGTGTGACAACAAATAACTTATTTCCCATCAAACGTTTAATCAAAATTGAACATTTTTACACAGATTTAGTGAACTGCTTTGTTTTAACCATTGCTGTTCAAAAAATTTGTTATTGTAAGCAAGAGCAATACAGTAAATGTTCCCCTGTGTGCAATATATGTGGGAAGGTTTAGTTCAACAGAACTTCCACACAAATCTGGAAGATCAGCCACATTTGGACTGTGGTCGATAAACTGTTTCGCCATTTATCTGCTCTCCCATCTAAAGTTGAATAATGCATTTGCTAGCAGGAAATAATGCAGAAAGACTTACTGAATCTGCAGCACAAGTCATCAGAAATGCACCTTTTTCATCCAAGTCCGAGTCTGAATCAACCAAGCTCTCATCACTTTCAAATTCATCATCATCATCCTCCCTCCCCTCCTCATCCTCAGCTTCATCACAGCCACTCTCCTCCTGCAGCGGAGACATAATGTCCTACACACAGAAACATATCAGAATGTTGTCTGTTTACATGCTTAAGAATACCAAAATATATTTTCTATGCACTTTACACACACCTCAGTGTAGTTGTCATCTGAATCAATTTCTCCATTCTGTCCATTTTCCCCACACTGCCCACTCTCTCCATTCTCATGAGTGTGCAATTTCACTCGTTTCTTCAGTCCTTTCTCCAGCTCTGGACTGTCAGAGGAGAAATGCATGTTGGTCAATCTAGTTCACAGCTTCCATGAAAAAAAACAATCATTTCCCTACTATAGCATTTCAGCATGTGAACTACAAATTCTTCGAACTGACACACACTAGCACATCATCACTGGAGTTTTCAGTCTTTTTGGAAAACAGCATGTAAATATGACAATGTAAGACTTCCTACCTCATCCTCCTCTGCCTTCTCTCTTTCTTCTTCAACCTCTCAATGTCAAGCTTAGCTCGGCGAATCACATCGGTCATCTCAGCCTCCATGGACATGGGAGCAGGAGACGAGCCAGGTGGGTGGCCGGGGGCAGAGCTAAGAGAGTTGGCTGAAAATGTGGAACGAGAGGAAAGGCGGGATGCCTGCCGACGTAAGGATTCATTCATTGCCTCACTTTCAAGAAGTTTGGATCTGGCAGATAGGGAAGACAGAGGGAAAGAGAAAGATTAGTAGGAGAAACTTGTCTTCTGTCTGCTAAGGTTCTAACGTGAAACAAAATGTGATTGTCAGAAAAGAAACTAAATGACTGTAGAAGCCCATGTTGGCACAAGCAGCTGAATATGAGCAGACCTAATGAGAGCCAGTGGAAAAAGGTCACAAAGGTCATGCATTTGAAGTCTATATTCATCACAGTACGTGTTCTGATCCCTTCTCTGGTTGTTTTTGTTTTCCCACTTTCCTTCTTTTTGCTCTGTATGCACTACTCTGCATTTAATCATTGGTGATTGATCTCTGCTCCCCTCCACAGCATATGTTTTTCCTGGTTCTCTCCTTCAGCCCCAGCCAGTCCCAGCAGAAGACTGCCCCTCCCTGAGCTTGGTTCTGCTGGAGGTTTCTTGCTGTTAAAAGGGAGTTTTTCCTTCCCACTGTCGCCAAGTGCTTGCTCACAGGGGGTCGTTTTGACCGTTGGGGTTTTGCCTTACAATATAAAGCTCCTTGGGGCAACTGTTTGTTGCGATTTGGCGCTATATAAATAAAATTGATTGATTGATTGAGTCTAGTTGTTACTCTTGCAGTGAGTCTACTTTGACATCTGTTCCTGGGGCTTTTCTCCTTGTGCTGGTCTTCTGATACATCTATTCCATGTCTGTTCCATTGGCTTTACTTGTTCACGCTTATTTCATCATTCACTGAGTCACAAACACAACATAGCTGTTCACAGCCCCTCACTGCAGTGCCAAATAGTCTTAATTCCACGCATACTTTCTCATGTTCATCTCTAGTGTTTGATTACCTGTTGCCAACCCAGAGTGCCTCCTTGTGTTCTTTGAGCCTCAAGCGCCGATTATTGGACTGGTTGCCTGATGTTTGATGAGTAAGTTTTGACATGTCTGTTCATCTGGTTACTTTGATTGTTGCTTCCCTCATGGACACTCTTGCCTCACAGGCTGGCTTCCTGTTAACCAAACCTTAGTCTGTGTCCACTGTTAACTCACCAACTCTTTTAGTGAATGAACTGTTCTTCCTGTATGTATTGATTACTCTGGTGCCATCGGCTGATAGTAAAGGCTGTCTGAATTTTACATCAGTGTGTCATGGGTTTGGTGCTTTGGACTGATCTCCATGTTAGTTGTTCTCTAGTATTATTCATGGGTCACACTTTGGTTTGATCTTCACATTATTCTATCTTTAGTATTATTCTCTGTGTTATCTGGTTAGTTCTCCATTGTTAATGCCATTGGTCATATTATGCTGTTTGGGTTTCCCCTTCACATTTTTCTGTCTCTAGTGTTGCTCTCCGTGTGTTGTTATTCTCTGTGTTATCCGGTTCTGGTTGCGTTCTGGACTGATTACTTGGTAAGAAAACCTTTTGTTGCTGAACCTTCCCCATTTTAGGATAACATTCTGCTGCCTCCCTGTGAAAGACTGTCACCCGTGCTTGGACTGGTCTCCTGTTAACCATCTTTGACTCAATCCCATTTTTGTTTAAATAAATACCAATGGACAATACCGTATTTTCCGGACTATAAGTCGCACTTTTTTTACATGTTTTGGCCTGGGGTGCGACCTATACTCCGGTGCGACTTATAAATGAAAAATATACCGGTAGGATCTCAATTAATTTACTGTAACAAAACAATTTTACGTGACAGAGTCAATCTATGTTTTAAAATGGCCACCAGAAAAGGAAATGCAATGCATCATGGGCACTGTAGTATGGTGGCCGTCCTATAGGTTATGCTGGTCGCGATAACCAATCAGAGAACAGAATGTTGGACGCGTATTCCTCACCTGACCCACAGCGTGAGAAGCTGACGAACACGGTGCTTGCTGTTATTCCAGCATGGCGAACAAAACAGCTTCAACCCTTGGATATCAGTGTGAGCAGAGTGTTTAAGTTGACGCTGAGAGCTGCGTGGGAGCACTGGGTGAGCGACGGTGGAGGATTAGCGTGTGCACTTGGAAGGAGCTGGCGTTGATTGTGAAAAGCGTTTGAAGCAGACGAACATGGTGTTTATTCCGGGACAGCTAACAAAACAGCTTCAACCCTTGGATATCAGTGTGAGCAGAGTTGACGCCGAGAGCTGCATGGGAGCACTGAGCGACGGCGGAGGATTAGCGTCTGCACTTGGAAGGAGCTGTATCGACACCGCTGGGCGGTCATGAGCTGCGCAGGTAGGCGCTGCATGGTTTGGCTCGCAATGTGGTCCGCAAAATACAAACATATCCGTAGGTAAAATGCAGCTCACGAGAGGGCACTCGAGGCTTGTGTGACTGTTCCTGCGACTTCTGACTACCATAGAAAAATAAAAATTTCAACGTTACTGATAACTTAACAAGACAACGGAGAAGGCCCGAAAAAATGCCACCAAAAAGAAAATCATACTCTGCAGATTACAAGTTAAGACTGGTTAAATATGCATCCGAAAACGGTAGCCGTCACAATATTATCATCTGAACTTTTCATGTTAACATACCTGTATGTCCATGGGACTTATAGTCCAGTGCAACTTATTTATGGTTTATTTTTCTTTATAATGGATAAAGTGGCTGGTGCGACTTATACTCCGGTGCGACTTATTTATGGTTTATTTTTCTTTATAATGGATAAAGTGGCTGGTGCGACTTATACTCCGGTGCGACTTATAGTCCGGAAAATACGGTAATCATCTGGTCCGTTCTCTGTACTGGAATCACACTTGGTACTTACCATTAAAGTGTAGTTCTTGGCTCTAGGTTTTTGAGGTGTACTTCAAATGTTACACATATTCATGCTTTGCTGACTTCAAAGAGTCTAGCAAGTACATGCAAGTCTCACCTAAGCTCTTCAACTTCTCTGATGTAGTTCTGGATTAGTGTCCCAATCTCCTCATTGCCCTCACCTGCAAGTCAAAATAGGCATAGGTCACAGATATCTCTCAATATGAGTAGAATACAACCAAAATGAGTATATTATTCTATGTATCTAAATGAGAAAAAAAAAAAATCACATTTGATAAAATAAAATAGAAAAGAATCAAAGTAAGAGTAAACAAGGCAAACGTCAGAGTAACAGAGTTCCCACACGTACTTGACTTGGTGAGCTGTGTGCTGACCTCATTGGCCAGTAGATGTGTTACACGTGTATTAAGGTGATCAATAGTCTCCTGCATGGCCTTCACCCGAAGGCGCAGCGTGTCATTTTCTCTTTGTAGCATGGCATTCTCCTGGTACAGGTCACTGTAACCTTCTGAGCCATCTTCACATGCCACACGCTTCCCCTGCACAAACAAGCAATCATTCTGAATAGCTAACAAGTATATGAGGTCTGTTAGAAAAGTATCCGACCTTAATATTTTTTTTAAAAACCCTATGGATTTGAATCACGTGTGATTGCGTCAGACAAGCTTGAACCCTCGTGCGCATGCGTGAGTTTTTTCATGCCTGTCGGTTGCATCATTCGCCTATGAGCAGGCTTTGAGTGAGGTGTGGTCCACCCCTCTTGTCTATTTTTTATTGCGAATAAATGTCTGAGCTTTGCTGCATCAATTTTTTTTCCAGAAACTGTGAGAGACCACCAGCTGGACACCGTTCGAAAAATTAATATGGCTTTCAGGGACGATTTTATGGGGATTAAACAGATTACGGGGTGTTACTGCCGCTTTAAGGACGGCCCACAACTGCTGAGAGCGTGACGCGCTCCCAGCCCCCATCGACAGGCTGACACCCCGCTGGAACAACCAGATCATTTCCAACGTGAAAGCTTTGTTGATCCGGGACCTCGTCTGACTTTCACAAAAAGGCAGAAGATGTGGACATCAGGACTTTTTCCGGCACATTCCACCGTTACAGGAGTTTTTTTTCATGGAAAGAAAAGCGGAGGGACGCGCCACGGCTACGTTCATTACGCGGGACAAAACCACCTCGGTGTTGGTCTCTCAGGACAGCTTTCAGGTGGATTTCAGACGGATTCCGGTTGCTTTCCAGTCGTGTGAATATCCGATTGTGATTGTGCATGAGCTGGACATGCCAGAACATGTCCCGTGAGGCTTCATCACGGCGTTGCTTTGCGCTGAGCGGCTGCACCGAGCAGCTTCTCTTTCCATGACAAAAACTGTAACAGTGAAATGTGCCGTTCATTTTTAAACTGGACGCTGTCTTGATCCGGTATGTCATCTGACATACAAAATTTAACTGACTGCATCACACACACAAACATTATTTACACAAATACCTAAACGGATTCTGCACTGTTTTTAATAAACAGAGCAAAAATCCCCTTTCAAACATCCTGTTAAGCCTATTAAATCCAGACACCACAACGAGACACCACTACATTATCATTCCAATGCTCCAGTCAAACTGCAGTTAGATCACATCTCATTACCACAAGGTCAAAACACAGACCCTCGTGATAGTTGCATATTCTCTTCCTCCCAGTAACTGTGGTAAACCCTTAATCAGATAATATCCTCCCACTCCAGCTCCTCAATGCTTAATTATTTGTGTCAAAGTTAAAAAGACAGACTGACTGCAGTCCAAAGCATCTTTCTCTGTCTTACAGTCTTCATCTCTGTTGTCTTTTTATATTCTTATTCCCATTTCCCAGGCTTTCTAATTTGCTGTAATACATGCATGTTTCACATTAAGTAAACAAAAGTTCCGTTTATCATTAGAACGCAGACACTTCACCAATACGACTTCAGCCTCAGTAGGCCTCACACTGACAACTGTGAAGTCATATGGGTGTATATGCTCAATTAGTTTGATAAATTACCTTCCATTAATTTGATCCATCTAGCGTTCCAAGTTACTATTTTTCTTTCATTTTTTGTTTCTCACTTCTTTGTACATTCCTCTTTCACCTCCCCGGAATCTCTCACTCAGTTCATCACCCATGTCTGCAGTTTCCCTTTTCATCACCCATCCATCACTCACCGCTTTATACTCCATCAGTTCCATTTGAAGTCGGGCTATCTCCGCACGCAGGGCACTGATCTGCTGGCTCGTCTTGTCTTGGTTAACCACCACTTTGTTCTTGATGTTTCGGGCACGGTTAGCATACTTCAGTGTGTTTAGTGTCTCCATAAAGTCACGGTCTGAAGGACTGACACAGGCGATCATCATTGTACGACTGCAGAGAAATGAAAGAGGTACATATAGGGACTGAAAGATTTCACTGGAAAAAAAAAAAAAAAACATTGTGTTGTTACAGCTTAGGGCTCCGTTACACCTTCACAATTTAGCCAGCGTATGCCAACGTACGAAAAATGCAGCGAACACGCTGGATATGTCGAATAAGTTATGCATTTGTCACACCATGATGATTTAGCCGGCGTATGCTGACGGCCACGTTTCCACCGAGCGGTTTGGGTTGGTACCGCTTGGTATGATACGGGTCAGAACAGTGAAGTCTGGCCTGGTTTGCATTTCCACTGCCAGCAGAAAACTGTTTGGCAGGCAGAACACGTAAATATTGACAAGCACGTCATCAAGCACACGTATGCTGTCGCAGTCTCTCCTCTCCACACAGGGGCCAAACAGAGTAATTTAACATTTTTTTTAATTTATTTTATTTTTTCCTTGGTGGATCATGGGATTCACTTTCATCATGTGCAGTCTGCTGAAGAATCAACTGATGTCTGTGTTAAACACTGACGTGAATAAATGTGGCGCTGTGACTCTTTCAACTTTTAAAATAAGTTAATTTTCTTGTTATGGCACAAAGTGCCAGTTCTCTGGTTCAGGCTGAGAAACACACAAAACACAGATGGACTTCTTTTAAAACATTACAGTTGTTCAGCCACGACAAGGAATTAAAGTTTTCAAATGTCGTTTTCCAAAATCAGGACGCTTTATGTGGATAGGTTTTTGTCAGATTTGTTGTGTTAAGGTAAGATTAAGACTTTATATTTACTCCATTGTTTTAATATTTGTGACAGTCTGAACTATTTGCATGACTGCAGATTTCAGCTGTTCAGCCAATCAACAGACAGCATCAATGGATGTATTTCGACATATGAGTAACTTACAAGAAGTCAACAATCACATAACTTACCTACAACTTATGGCCCACGCATACGGAACATATCAGCCATACGTCGAAAATATTATCCATGCCCAAAATTTTTCAACGTATCAGTGTGCTTCACTCAGTCACTCATCTTAAACCACTTACTCCAATTAAGGGTCATGGGGGCTGGAGCCTATCCCAGCAGTTATAGGGCGTGAAGCGGGATACACCCTGGACAGGACGCCAGTCTGTCACAGGCAGTGGTAGGCAGAGCTATCCAAAAAGTTAGCTTCGATAACCATTAATCTGCTAAATGAAAAGTTAACTTTTACAACGCTAAACCGATAAAACGCTTAAAAATTTAGCAGAAGTTAACGCTAACTTTGAGTACTGACTCGGCCGCGGCCACATTGGATTACAATGTCGGCTACTGATAAGACACCAAGGGCTGCTGGGTAAATTTCAAGGACCACAAACACAAAATGAATGCACAAAAAATAAAAAAAAACCAAACATTGTCATCATCTTTATCAAAAGCAGTAAATCGTAGTATTAGAAGTCACAGCTTATCTCTACATTATGTATTTAGAAACTGTTAACAGAGCTGCATTTACAAACAAAACAAATGCATGAAAAATAAATAAATAAAATCCCAATCACGGTCATCATCTTCATAAAAAGCAGTAAATTGCAATATTAATAGACAGTTTATCTCTGTATTATATTTAATAAACACAGGAACGGCTCACCCGTGTTGCGTTCAATGCGACTGGTAAAATCTACACCTCACCCATCACGCTGAGCATCCCCACCAAAGAAAACCCACATACGTTTTGTCTCTACATAAAAATACAGCAATAAGTGTCTTTTCACTTTAAAAAAGTAGAGATTTGCATGTACACGCTGTCTTTAAAGCAGATACACTGTCGATTTACGCTACGGGAGCTCAACTCCATAGAACAGACTGTTGCAGACACAAAACAGACAGGAACTAACATGTATGATTTTAGGGTTTTTGGTGAAAGACGAAATGTTCCATTTAACTCAGCTCTGCCTCATTGAATGGAACATTCAATCTTTCACCTCATGAAACATTCTTACCATTGCACTCGCAAACATTCATTATTTGAATAGGAGGACATTCCGTGGAGGGTTAGCATTACTTTGCATGGACGCTGATACTCGGGTCACCAAAGGCAGGCTGATAAAGATTGGCCGACTAATAAAAATATTATCCACCCACTACTCTGGTACACTCTGTAATGGAGTGTTTGTTATACCACAGTATCCTCACTCTGATCTAGAATAGTACATGCCTCCCAAATGTTTGATGGAACCAAAATTTGATTTGTTTTAGTAAGGCATGTCAATGTGATACTCCTGTAAAGCTAGTTAACTTGCCAAGATTTCTGTACAAGGTCTTGTAAGTCACTTCAGAGGTATTATCTGGCTACAAAAACAAGGTTTTTAATATTTAAAAGTGTTTATTTCTTGTTAACCTTTACCAGGGTGGTGGCCAAGTAGTTAATGCGCTTGGTTTCAGTGCAGAAGGTTCCGGGTTCAAATCCCACCCCTGCCACATTTCTCCATGTAATGTGGAGTTGTCTCAGGAAGGGCATCCGGCGTAAACCCTGTGCCAATTCAACATGCAGATCCACCTCGGATTTGCTGTGGCGACCCCGAGTGCAAACAAGGGAGCAGCCAAAGGGACTTTTATTTCTTGTTAACCTTTACAAAATATAAGAAAATATGTTAAACATAGATTTATACAAAAATACAGTTGTTGGGAGCATATTTCACCATCTTGGATTATTTTTTCTAGCAACCAATCAACATATTTCATTGTCATCACACAGCCTTCACTCTGACAGCTGCCATGTCCCATTGCTGATGTTATTTGTTTGATGGGTGACAGTGGCTATGGTTTGTATGTGCTTGTGTGGTGTAAGTGATAATAATGATGACGATGACAACAACAACAACATAAGTGGGCTGCTAACCATATATGAGGGCCAACAATAGCACCTCCTAAAACCATGCTATTACATAAATGATGTTCAAATAACTGTTGTGTTTGATGATTTGCAGAGTATATATGCTTACCTCCACCAAGGAGGTCATACACCTGCCTATTGTAATTTCTTTTTTTTTTTTTTTCTTGCTGCCACCACAATAATTCAAAAAGATATGGATATATTGTCAATAAACCTGAGGGGTCAGATATGGCCCAGAGAAAAAACAATTTAATTTTGATCTGGAGTGCTGGATCAGATCTGGATCCAGGGTCAGCCCTTTCAACAATAGTTAATCCTCTCCCTCCAACTCTTCTGTACGGTGAAACCTTCTGATAAGACCGATTATTAAGTTGTGCAGATATCATTCATCACAGAACCTACTGTGGACAAACTGTATCTGCATGAATTACCGACCAATTCCCATTTAAGACAAAATGGGAGCCTTGCTAGTGTCAAGACATGAAGTTTGTAAAATGTGTAAAAAAGATTATAAATTTGCCTGGGCTGAAGAGGATTAAACATAGGCCAGCTTGGAGCACATACATTAAATTTTCATGAAATTAAAAGTTATAAATAAATAAATAAATGTGACATACAGTTGGACGTTTGGAATGTTAGTTGGGACTAGCAAAGGTGAAGGGCATTCTGCTCTTCACCTTTGCATCTCTAGTATGTGATGAGAAACTTTGTGTCTCTAGCATGTGATGTCACAAATAGGGCCTCCATTGGTACGTAAGCATAGTCAAGGACAGCTAAATAGAGAGTTGCTGGGTCCTGGCTGAAGTATGCACTTTGAATGCTCTGCAGTTTTTTTATATATGTACTTTTTTTTAAGTTTATACCTGTTCCCTCCTAGCGAATCCTGCAGCAGACGAGTTAGTTTGGAGTCCCTGTAGGGCACGTGTCCTCCCTTCTTAGTCTGGTCCCCTAAAGCACTGATTACATTTCCCAGGGCCAGCTACCACAAACACACACACACAAAAAAAAAATTCAATCAAATATACTCATGCAGACAATCATTGCGACTGGTCTTACATTATACATCTGAACAAATAAAAAACTTCCAAGATATTCATCGGTGTTTTCTACTTTACATAGGACAAATCAATATGCTCAGAATGTAACAAATGTTTGTAGAACACTACTCTAGATATTAGATAACAGAACATCAATTTCATACTTCATTATTATTGCCACATTAGGGGGTGCATGCTTTCAAAACAGAAGGTTCCCACTTCAAGACCACCTGTGCCCATTCTCCATGTGATGCGGAGTTGAATCAGGGAGGACACACAGCTTAAAACTTAAACCAAATCAACATTCAGATCCATTGTGGCAACCCCAAGCAAAGAAAGGGAGAAGCCAAAAAAAAGTGTTGGCACATTTTATGAACGCGCTTTCCTGGATAGCTATCAAATGAGTTGCTCAACATTTGACCTTTATTGGATTATATCTGGAGTGTGACTTCCTTAACAGGAGGCTGCTTGTCCAGTCCCACCACAGAACATCACATTTCTATTAATTCAGTATCTATTATGTAACTTCATCTCAGGAATAACTGTTGAATTCTTGATTCCAAATGTTCCACTCATGCGACATTAAAATGCAGTTTAACAGGGGGCATCCTTTTTTGTCATTTACAATATGACTGTTTTGCTTTTCACTTACACTTCTGCATTATGCATAGAGTCAGCATGGACCAGTTACAAACCAGAGATGTTCTATCACAATGTACTTCGAGTGCATGAGCTATTCTAGAACAACCACTTTTCACAAATATTTGCATGTGGCTAAACTGGCCGTGATTTGTCCATGTTTTATTAATGAGGGAGATATTCCTTTACGAACCAGTTTAAGAGGAAAAAAGTACTGAAACATTCACAGGTGAGGCCTACTCTCTCTGTCCATTATTCTCACCAGTCCACAGTTAATGGAGATTCCCTCACGGGCCCTGTCTCCGGTGGCCCCCGTGCGTTTGAGCCTCTCTGAGCCAGCCAGGTCCACAAAGTGGAACTTGGCCATGAGAGTCTCATATTCCGGCTGGGAGATGGAGCTGGATACTGCACCATTTACCTCCCCATTCTCTCCTCCTCCATTCTATAAGAGATGCCAGCAGAAGCAAGGGAAGATTAAAAAAAAAAAATACATATATGCACTGAGTTAATAAGAAGCAGCTTATGATTTATTAATTTTTTTATCAACAAAAATTTGCATTCCTTTGCAAAATATTTTCCTAAAAACGAGTTTACACATTACTCGCCATCGTGCTTTTTATGTCCTCTACCCCTCCACCCTAAGCTCTGCTCACCATTTGAGGCTGTTGGCACACTCTCATCTGACACAGGTGGATGGTGAAAATGGCATGGGAGCGAGAACTTTGGGCATTCATCTGGGTGCTGGCGGTGGTTCGGGACAGAGCTCCAAGCTTAAGACACTGCAGCAGCTGTAGCAGACACATTACACGTCATATCTAAAAAACCTTTAGTATTAAGCCCAGAAAAACTATTATTAAAACAAAATAATATGAAACATATTTTCTATCACATTGTAAAGACATTTCACTGCACCTTCACACTTCTGGGTTTCTGAACTCAAACAGTTATTGTTTAATTTTCTTTTCTACTGTCTTCTTCCTTGACTCCATCACTTCAACACTACTTTTCATCTAGTTTTGACTTCATCTTTTCTCTTTCATCAGGAAACCATCCATCCTCCTGCATGACAGTTGTCAAATGTTTCAGGAGTGTTACCTGTAAGGTTTTATGTTCCTCTCACGTATGCAACAAAAAGCTTGTTGTTATTTGAAGACAACAAACAAATACAAAAAGGTCCATACATAGTATTTTTGTTTGTTTTGCAATTCTGTACATCACCACAATGGCGTTGAACTGCATCAATCAAGATGTGCTTGTAGTTCAGACTTTCACCTTTAAGTCAAGGGGTTTAATAAAACATCACATTAACCATTTAGGAAATTATGGCCATTTGTACACACAGTCCCTCCATTTTTCCAAGGCATAAGTCATTAGATAAACTAAATATAGCTTTTATTTTTAATGCTAAGAATCACTTTCACAGCCAGTTTTGGTTCAACAAGTCAGGTAGTAAACACATGAACATTTCCAAGTGACTGAATGCATCTTATACATCATTTACATCAATGAATGAGAATCATAGCCAGTATGGTACTGTATGACAAATGTGTGTGTGACCATGCAAGGAAGAGACTAATGAAAGAAGCCACCAAGATACCCATGCCAGTTCTGAAGTAGTTACAGGTTTCTGTGGCTGTGATTGGAGAAACTAAACTGCAACTTTTGTTTGTTTCAACAAAGTTATAAATCTTCATGGTTAACTAGAAAAGCAAAGAAGTTTATTTATAAAATGATGTGATATTTCAGCTGTAGTTTGCCAGAAAGTACATGGGAGAGTTCAAATTGATCTGTTTTCAAATTTAAAAAAAAAAAGAATGTTTTTGTCATACTGTAATAATATATAATAATGTTAGAGATGGCTTCTCACAGGCACAGTTTCATTCCACACCCAATTTTGCCATGTGTTTCCTGTAACTCCACGTATTCTGAAACAAAAACTCAAAAATACATTTACACTAACAGACAATCCTGCACTTCCAAACTTCTCCCCCTCCTGTCAGACTGTCACTGCCCCCCTCCCCCCGATATCTGATAGGTCACCTTGAGCATAACTGTCAGCCCAGTGTCAGATTTTGTCGCTGTTATGCAATTACTCCTTTTATGCAATCACATACAAAAACAGCTCTGTAAGTCCTTTGAGCCAAGTGTTGATGATTTTGATCATCAGATGGTTTTTGGTTATCTTGCAGCTCAGTACCAACCTAACCTTATATTTTGCATTAATTGTGACTCCCAATGATTGGAATGGGAATGTCACTGTTTCCAATATAGTAAGTTTGAATTGTTCAGTTTTATTAAGCTCTACATGACTATGTAAGAATGAATCTGATTCACAAATTAAACATGATGGTGTGAAATGGTTTGAAAGTAATTATGTGAATGGGTAATTTGTGTTGACTGTCAAAGGAGTAGGCAGGGTAAATGATAACTATAAATGTTACAGAATATATTCGTACTTGACCTTGACTTGAGTGAGATTGACATACGCAGTAATAATAGGGCACACACACACCTCCGCCTCCGACTGCACCAATCTGGAGGTGACTCCCGTGGTGTAGATGCTACCGCTGGCATCCTCATGGATCTTAATGGTGGACTTCCTGCTTCGACTGTCTGGATCCCTGGCTCCATCAAACAAGTCTAGGATTTCTTCATTATACAACTACAATTTATATATATAAAAAAAACATGCATAAATAGATAAGCATTATGTAATATATTCCTACATCCAATGCCACCACATAATCAATATACACAGATACATTATTAAGAAAATTTTATAATAACCCTTTAAGCACAAGGATGTTTTGGACAGTTTTATACATTTGTAATTTAAATCTTCCCATACTACTGTTTATGTTTTTAAACAAAATTGCATGGCCTAATCATTATTTATTTTGAGACACTGTATCACACAGCAAAAAGACATGTGTTCTATGTCAGTGTAAACCCAATTCCTAGAAGTGAATCCCACAAAAAGAAAGAAAACAAAAAGATTCTTAAAAATGCAATGCCTGTTATACCTTTTTATATCCATTATATTTTTGTGTCAAATTCTGTTTCTACCTGGTCTTCCAATGAAAGACATAACATTAAAAATCTGCATGATCAAAGCGAGTCTCTGGAGCTGCACTCTTTGTAGTCACTGTTAATTTGTATACCAGGTCACCAAAAGGTTAATGTTGCTATAAACCACTGCTTTAGAATTAGTGTCTCATTTTGGGTAAATTCCCATTTCTCCTGTCTGCCTTATTTAAGTACAGCCACCTAACCTGAGGGGTCAAGAATTGACCTCTAGGAAAACCAATGAGGCCAAGGAGTCAGAGGTCAGTTGAAAGCCCAGCTGTTCTACTACCAAACATACACATACCCATCTGTTTACCATCAACAGAGGTAACCTCTGACCTGGCAACCTACGGAAACACATTAATAACAGAACACCACATGCAGACAGATGAGTAAAAGCAAGCAAATGACAGAATCAATACTTACCTTATACTTAAATATTAGTATTATGCATTATGGTTAAGGTTTATTAAACATACCTGCATATGAGTAATACAACCCCAAATCAGTATTGAAAATGCAAATAAAAAAAATTAAAAAAATTGCATTGACTCTTACTTTTGATTTATTTCATTGCAGACAGTATGGACCAAATATATTTCATGCTTTGTGTGGTCAAGTTCATTCAATATGACGGGAGACAAAGTGAAATCGGAAAGTGGCAAATTACAGCCCTTTGCGGTCTCATTTAGCAGGTGCACGTGTTTGCAGCCATACAGAGGCCTCTGAATTAAAGCTGTTTAGGGGCATTTACACGGCCTGCCTTTGGTGACGTCAGTGGATCACATCAGAGCGCAGCTCGTCTGAAGGATTATAACAAGTTAAATCTGTTATAAACATAAAAATAAATACTTTAACAGCTGCAGACAAGAAGGAAAGAACATGGCAACTGTTTTATCAAGCCAAGACAATGTAAACAAGACAAATAATTACCATTTTTGACGGCTCAAAATGCTTTCTGCAGCTTGTTAGGTGTGCGCGCGAACAGCTCCGGCTGCAGCCTCCTCTGTGATACAGAAAGTGATTAGAGCCATTTTCAATGGCCAATTTGCAGAAAAAAATGATTAATCCGCCACAAAATAATTATTTTATATACGCAGCGCAGAACACGTGGCGGCCGGTAGAACAAAGAAAGGCATCCAGCTGTGAACACAGCGGGTGGGATCGTCACAACGGCGCCTGTGCTATTGCGTGAAGCAAAAGCCCCTTTCACATTGGCGTATTCATAGAGCTGCTCATTGCAGCGTTGTGTTTCATTTCAGGTGTTGTGCGGCTCAAAAACAGTCATTTAACATTATTATTTATTTAATTTTTTTTATTATTATTATTTATTTGTTTTGGTGGATCACTTTCATTGCTGCTCAATCTGGCTGTGGTAAAGGCTGCCCTGAGCGAAACGCTGTGACTCGTTAAACTTTTAAAGCTCCGGTTGCTCCGATCAGGTCCGCTGATTTGATCAGACCTGATCTATCAGGTCATCTGATGATCACACCGACATGCAGCGAGTGCGCTTTTATTTTAAAGAGTCACAGCTCTTTTCAGATTTGATCAGACCTGATCGATCAGGGCGTTTGATGAGCGCAATGACATGCAGCGAGTGCGCTTTTATTTTAAAGTCACAGGTCTGATCAGACACACACACACACACACACACACACACACACACACAGAGGGAGAGAGACCGACCTGCTGTTTCTGTTGCGTTTCTGGATTTCTGAGTTGAGGTTCGGTTCCCTGTTCTGAACACAGGTGCTGTGTGATCATGTTCTCCAGCTGATGCACTCAGTTTTTGGTTGTGTTCAGGAGCGCAGTGTTGCACAGACTTGCATGCAATAATGCTGTGCTGCGCAGACCTGCTTAAAACTGTGTCCAGCGCTCTACGCCGAAGAAAATTAAACATGTTTAATTTCTTCCGTCCTACGCGCGTAGCCCTCAACATACTGCTGCGCAGGGAGGAAAAAACTCGATGTAGAGCTGCAAAAAGTGGGCGTAGAGCTGCTCAACTCAGCGTAGGTGATACGCTGCAATGAGCAGGTCTACGAATACGCCAGTGTGAAAGGGGCTAAAGGCATGCTTGTGTAAATGGGCCTTTTGGTTCACCACACCCAGGGATATGTGTGAAACTTAACACCATATTACAATGCAGGCAACAAGCAGCATTTGGTGCCTCATTTAGGCACCGGGTCTGAGCACGGTTTGAAAAAAATAAATGCCCCGTCTTTTAATCACGGTAATATGGTACCTACTTTCTTTGACTCGGAGAGTGTCAGTGCTGAATTTCATTTCATACACGTGTTACTGGGCACATCCAGACTGTTCTGTCCGGTGTAGCAGACAGATTGGTCCGCCCCTAAAAAAAAAAAAAAAAAAAAATCGAGCCGCCTTTTGCATCTGCGCATGCGTCATTTCGGACCACAGCAGCATGTCTGAGAGTCTCTTCACCCAAAGCAATCAAATGGATTCATGGGATTATTAACATCAGATGATAAAGGTAAAACCTCTTAAATCATTCTAAAGTCAGTTTTAAGCAGAAACAAGGCCATTTTAAGCAGAAAATAGGCGAACTTCCGTGATGCTTTGAAATGTCCGATGTGCAGTGAATGCATCAGCTAGCAGCTTGTTTAGCTGCGGCGCTCTGATCGCTTCTGCCACCTTTAATGATGAAATAATGCTGAATTTATGTGGATTGACTGTTGTACTAAAGCTTCACATAGCAGATTCAGTAGTGTTATTGGCTTCTTTGGGCTTGGGGGCATCTGGGTTAGACTATCACACAGTGGGAACGCGTGCTGTGGTCAAACAAATCAGTATTCCAGATATTTTTGGAGAAGAAATTGGCATGTGCTTCAGACTAAAGACTGCAAAAAGAACAAAGGCCAGAGTCTGTCATGGTTGTGTCAGTGCCCTTGACAAGGTTAATTTCAGTGGTGGGCACACTTCCGATAACAGATCATTATCAAAGATAATGTTTTCTTTATCAGATTATCTTTTTAGATAACTTTAAAAACCATTATCGGACCAATTATCTTCCGATTAATCTTTGTCCGATAACTTTTAAACCGATAAACAAAATAAATAAAGCTGAACAGCGACAAGCATTTTTAAAATTAGTTTAGCACTCACCTGTTAAAAGTTTTGTAACAGACGCACAGCTATAACCTTTGCAAACAGAAGAGAGCCGCTTGTATAATAAGCATCTCAATCCTCTGCAGACAAAGGAGAAACAGCCCCAAAAGAAAAAAAAAAACATTTTCTTTAACACCATACCAATATGCTGGCGATATCACCTAAGACATCCAGAGGCATACATTTTTAACTTTTTGGACAAGTTATTTAAAATTACTGTCATGTCTGAAGTTTTATTAAGTGAAAATATCAGATATATGTTTTAGTTTTAAAGTAATGTGCTAATTTTTAAGGTTTTGTGAGCACATCCTGTGACCCGCAATGCATTTTGGGTAGGATGATGTAATCTCAGTACATCAACAGGACAAATGCATTTCAGACACTCTGTTCAGGCTCCACGGACAACAGCATTAAACTCTAGTGCCTAAAACTCTCTTGAATATATTCTCTGCGTTTATAGATGTTGGTTTTATTTGCATTTGTTAAATCCCACGCATTTTAAATGTAGCAGACAGGGATTACTGTATCTGGAATTTTGTTTTCAAGGCCTCTACTGCCATCTACTGGTCAGTAGTGTTCACTAAGTGTGTGGGAACCAGTAGATAGCAGTGTTCTATTTATTTTGACCCCGGTTATGTCAGGTGATTGTCAAATCAACTTTTTGGCTTTGCAAATGGCTTTTTGTGTGCAATGAATGTATACATTATACAAGTTTCACTTTTTTAATGGAATTACAACCTTATTTCTTTTTCAAATTATCCCATTTTTTGCATCCAGCCTTATTTCCTTTAGAAATTTCCTTGACAAATAATATCAGTCTATTAGGACGTCAGGTTATGTGTTACACATATACATGTGTGTGTATATATTTTCCAACTTATTCCCATTGATGAAACTTTTCATTTTCTGCCTGAAAGCTTATTAGATGAGTGTGTTCAGGGCTCCATTTGTTTACAAAATACACACACGTTACAGACCTTGAAATCCAACAGCAGGGATTGATATTATCCAAACATTCATGAACATACAAATTAACATGCTTACACTTTATCATGATTTTCTCCATTGTGAGATATAAAAGTGTCTTATCGTATCGTTCGTGTGTATATGCATTATAACGCAGCGCACGAGCGATGTTACGATATTCTTCAGAACAACAACATACGCAACATGCATCCAGCAGCATACACGTTGCTGTCATAGACAACTGCCTGTAAAGTTTTTTGGCAAGTTATAACTTTCTAAACAGTGTAATTTGTAATGAAAGCTGCTTCATTTGTGCGGCTCTATCGGCGCCATGTTTGTTTTTTCAGAGACAGCAGTAAGCTCCTCCTACCCCTCCAAACGGAGGGATTTGTAGCCCTTCGCCTTCCTCTCCGCCTCGCTCCAAAAAGAGACTCAGCCAGTGTTTAGCAGAGGCACTTTTACCCAGAATCCTTTGCGATCTGTGTTACAAAACCTCAGAATTAGTGCATTATTCAACATTAAAAGATATATGTTATATTTTAACTTTGTACAAATGACATAATTGACATTAATGGAGTTATTCTATCGGTATTAATGTTATTTATAATCAAAACCATAAGTCAGCATGACTATTTTTCAAGACCTGCGCCTGACCGGAGCATCGTAATTGATAGAGAGTTGGCTTTATGGCTGCTCTCGGTGTGCCTCTGTGCAGGGAGCGCTGTAGTAAACAAGAGCTTCCAGCAGGAGCCAAATGTTGAAAGAAAAGTGCTGTCTCATTGTTGGGGTCTGTTGTTCTTTTTAATATTATAAGCTATTAAATTTGTTCTACTAGTAGTTGTAGATGTGTCAGAGATAACAATGGAATTTATCTGTTATCAGTTATCTGTAACTTCCGATACATTTTTGGATGGTTTACTGTTTTATCTTTATCGAAGATAACTTTTCACTTATCTGATTATCTGTTATCGAAGTTAATTTTCTGGTTATCTGTGCCCACCACTGGTTAATTTACACTTCTGTGATGGCAGCATTAATGCAGAAAAGTACGCGATTTGAGCAACATACGAAGCATAAATTACTTCTCGTCATTAATACCTCACTGCTTACACAGGCAATGCCTCACTCTTGTCCATCTTCACTTCAGTGATGAGAAAAATGAGCGGTAACAGCCAACATTATTCTGGTGCCACACAGCACAGCAGCCATCTCTGCTCATCTCTCATCAATGTCTCACTTCCTGTTTGTGAAAGAGGGGGCTGATCCCACAACTCTACACTTACTACATTTGTCAGGTCTGTGGCCTGCCTGAACAGCAAGACTTAAGGGCCTTTAGTGTTGAATCAGAATCAGAAATGTTTTATTGCCATATGAGTGAACAAGTTCAGAACATTAGGAAACTGCTGCGGCACTTGGTGCTAACATAAAAGACAAAAATAAAAAAGAGCAGTAAAACAAGTAGTATATAATAAAACTTTACACTATACAATGTTACAAAATGTACAGAATGTATGAGTTAAGATTTTATATACACACACATATACACATATATATATATATACACATATACACATATATACATATACATACACACACACACACACACACCCATATATGATCCGTGCAGACAGCGTACATAACACAGGGTCGTTAGTGGTGATAGCAACAATGTAAAGTTCTAAAAGTTCTTGTTGAGGAGGCCAACAGCAGAGGGGGAAAAACTGTTCTTATGGCGGGAGGCTCTGGTCCGAAGGGACCGTAGCCTCCTGCCTGAGGGGAGGAGGTCGGAAAGGCTATATCCAGGGTGAGAAGGATCGGCTCTGATCCGACCTGAACGGCCCAGTGTCCTGGAGATGCACAGGTCCTGAAGAGATGGAAGGTTGCAGCCAATCACCTTCTCTGCAGAGCGAACAATGCGCTGTAGTTTCTGTATGTCCCTGGTGGTGGCTCCAGCGTACCATACACTGATGGAGGTGGTGAGGATGGACTCGATGATGGCAGTGTAAAACTGCACCATGATCCTTGCTAACAGGTTGAATTTCTTCAACTGCAGCAGGAAGTACATCCTCTGCTGGGCCTTCTTGACAACAGAACTAATGGTGGACGCCCACCTGAGGTCCTGGGTTAGAGTGATTCCCAGGAAACAGAAGGTGTCCACTATGGTGATGGGGGTGTTTGCCAGGGTAATGAAGGGGAGAGGGGCTGTGTTCTTCCTAAAGTCCACAATAATCTCCACTGTCTTCTCAGTGTTCAGTACCAAGTTGTTATAGCTGCACCAGGACAACAGTAGTTGGACCTCCAGCCTATAGGCAGACTCATCCCCATCAGAGATGAGTCTGATAAGGGTGGTGTCATCTGCAAACTTGATAAGCTTGACAGACTGGTGATCAGAGGTGCAGCAGTTGGTGTACAGGGAGAAAAGCAGAGGAGAGGACACAGCCCTGAGGAATACCGATACTGGTGGTCCGGGAGCCCGACACATTCTTCCCCAGCCTCACGTGCTGCTTCCTATTCTTCAGGAAGTTGCAATCCACCTGCAGGTAGAATCAGGCATGTTCATCTGGGGAAGAATATCTTGGAGAAGATCTGGGAGGATGGTATTGAAGGCAGAACTGAAGTCCACAAACAGGATCCTAGCATAGGTTCCTGGGGAGTCCAGATGCTGCAGAATGAAGTGCAAAGCCAGATTGATGGCGTCATCCACAGACCTATTGGCTCTGTAAGCAAACTCAGCCGAGTATCTGCAGTTTTCATTAGATCATTACAAGGGTTTGGTGCGCCCTGCTCCATAATCTGTTTAAGTGGATACTCCATGTAATGTGGAGTTGCCTCAGGAAGGGCATCTGGCACAAAACCTGTGCCAAATCAAAATGTCAATAAAAACAGAATACAATGTGCAAATCCTCTTCAACCTATATTCAATTGAATACACCATAAAGACAAGATATTTAATGTTCAAACTGATAAACTTTATTGTTTTGTGCAAATATTTGCTGATTTTGAAATGGATGCCTGCAACACATTTCAAAAAAAGTTGGGACAGTGGTATGTTTACCACTGTGTTACATCACCTTTCCTTCTAACAACACTCAACCGTTTGAGAACTGAGGACACCAACTGTTGAAGCTTTGTAGGTAGAATTCTTTCCCATTCATGCTTGATGTACGACTTCAGTTGTTCAACAGTCCGGGGTCTCCATTGTCATATTTTGCGCTTCATAATGCGCCACATATTTTCAATGGGCAACAGGTCTGGACTGCAGGCAGGCCAGTCTAGTACCCGCACTCTTTTACTATGAAGCCACACTCTTGTAACATGTGCAGAATGTGGCTTGGCATTGTCTTGCTGAAATAAGCAGGGATGTCCCTGAAAAAGCCATTGCTTGGGTGGCAACATGTATTGCTCCAAAACCTGGATGTACCTTTCAGCATTGATGGTGCCATCACAGATATGTCAGCTGCCCATGCCATGGGCACTAACACACCCCCATACCATCACAGATGCTGGATTTTGAACTTAACACTGGTAACAATCTGGATGGTCTTTTTCCTCTTTTGTCCGGAGGACACGACGTCCATGATTTCCAAAAACAACTTGAAATGTGGACTCAGACCACAGCACACTTTTCCACTTTGCATCTGTCCATTTCAAATGAGCTCAGGCCCAGAGAAGGAGGCGGCGTTTCTGGATGTTGTTGATGTATGGCTTTCCCTTTGAATGGTAGAGTTTCAACTTGCACTTGTAGATGTAGTGACGAACTGTGTTAACTGACAATGGTTTTCTGAAGTGTTCCTGAGCCCACGCAGTAAGGTCCTTTACAGAATATGTCGGTTTTTAATGCAGTGCCGCCTGAGGGATCGAAGGTCATGGGCATTCAGTGTTGGTTTTCGGTCTTGCCACTTACATGTGGAAAGTTCTCGAGATTCTCTGAATTTTCTAATTATATTATGCACTGTCGATGATTGAATCCCTAAATTTCTTGCAATTAAACACTGAGAAACATTGATCTTAAACTGTTGGACTATTTTTTTCATGCAGGTGATCCTCGCCACATTTTTGTTTGTGAACAGCTGAGACATTTGGGGATGCTCCTTTTATACCCAATCATGAGTGTCCTCAGTTCCCAAACACTTATTGAGTGTTGTTAGAAGGAAAAGTGATGTAACACAGTGGAAACATACTACTGTCCCAGCTTTTCTGAAATGTGTTGCAGACATGCATTTCAAAATGAGCAAATATTTGTACAAAAACAATACAGTTTATCAGTTTGAACCTTAAATATCTCGTCTTTGTGGTGTATTCAATTGAATAAAGGTTGAAGAGGATTTGTAAATCATTGTATTCTGTTTTATTTACATTTTACACAACATCCCAACTTCACTGGAATTGGGGTTGTACCTTGGATCTGCTATGGCGACCCCAAGTGAATAAAGGGAGCAGCAGAAGGGATTTACTTTTAAGTAGCCGGTGTCAGTTAAAGCGCTAAACAAGGGAAAAAGTACAACAGACTTTTGCATGAACTGATAAACAAAACTAATCAACACAGCACATTTACATCACATAAACTAGCATGTGTCTAAATGTAAATCTACTCCAGAGTAGTGATTTACTGTTTATGCACCCACTGTGTAACAAAACAGAATTCTGTGTAATCACTTAAATGCAACACACAATTACATCCACCAAGGACGTAATAATACCTGCGTTTATTTGTCTGTCTGTTAGCAGCATTACGTCAAAACTACTCCAGCGATTTTGACGAGATTTTCGCCACAGATAGATATTAGGCTATGGAAGAACTCATTAAATTTTGGAGCTGATCCTGTTCCGGATTCTGGATGAAGTTTCACTTTATATAATCTTTGAAGGATTACGTCAAAACTACTTCACAGATTCCCACCAAATTTGTACCACAGATACACATTAGGCCATGGAAGACTCCATTAAATTTTGGAGGTGATCTGGATCCGAATCTGGATTCTGGATCAAGATTTCCCATACAGGCTTTCAAGGATTACATCAAAACTACTTAATGGATTCTCACCAAATTTGTACCAAAGATACATATTAGGCCATGGAAGACTCCCCTGAATTTTGGAGGTGATCGGGAGCCTGGATCAAGATTTCACTTTACATAGGCTTTGGAGGATTACTTCAAAACTACTTCACAGATTCTCACCAAATTTGCACCACAGATAGATATTAGGGCATGGAAGACTCCATTGCATTTTGGAGGTGATCCAGATCGGGGGATGTCGTAAGTCTGTGATTGTGCTTGGTTTTTTTTGTTCTTTGTTACCTCCGCCAAGGAGGTTATGTTTTCAGTCGCGTTTGTTTGTTTGTCTGTTTGTCAGCAGGATAACTCAAAAGGTTTTGAAAGGATTTTGATGAAATTTTGTGGAGTGGTTGGAAATGACAAGAGGAACAAGTGATTAAATTTCAGTGGTGATCCGGATCAAGATCCGGAGCCATAAAGTTTTTAAAGGATTCGTCACCATTGTGGGATAGGGGGAATTTTGACATTCTAGTTTCTAACTCCAAAAAACAAGGCAGAAAGGCTTGAAAAAAAATAGGGTGCAACATAGTCAAATGTTCTATCAAACAACAAAGTGTGGTGATGATCGGATCCGGATTCCGGATCTGGTGATCCAGAATATGCAAAAATATAGGGAAAATAGAAAATGTGTCAGTGTGAGGTGACAAATGAAGCTAGAGATGCACAACTAACACCAAAATGTAGCTAAATCTGTACTGATTCAGTAAGGTGTCATCAGATTTGATGTAGCTTCAAATGTTACGGAGCTAGATCCAGAAGAAAACCGCCATTACCGAAAAATCGTCTTTATACAATAACTAAGGTGTTCATAAATGTTAAAAAATTATATATTTGCAGTTTAGTTGAATAATAAATTTAATTTTGTCTCTTATTTGTTTTTGCCTACAAGCACAAGCAATATCAATATCAGTGCTCAGATGACAGTAGCTTCTGGGAAAGGTGCAAGTTGCAATAAACTGTGATGCCAAGCGCTAAGGATACATGCTATCCAGTCATAGCAGATGAAACATTTTTTACTACTGAGCAAACATCACTGTTACACTTTTTTAGGTTCAATGATTTCACGGCGTGTAGATGTGATGGCGTCAGTGACCCCATGGCCTTGGCGGAGGTTTGCACTCTGAGTGCTTCTAGTTGTGAATGTTTCTGTTGCTGCCAGAAAAAGCATTAATCCAAAACAGTGATTAAAAGCAGTATATAAACTGAACTCTGACCTATTTAGACATTAAACTTTTATTACTGCAATGTACACGACTGCCAACATCTGTGCTGATGTAATACAAGCTCAGACTCAATTAAATTGAACATACCAACATCCAAATAAATGTTTGACCAAAACTAGACATGAAACTTTAATGTGGATTTTTGCTGCCCATTACAAGCACTTTTTAGTGGCCGTGCACGGGCGTCCATGCAGGGCTGCACACTGATCTTTTACCCTTCTTTGTCACTTTAGATTTGGTGTTAATGCAGACAACCTGGAGTAAAATCTATCACAGAAAACACATACAGGTGCCTAACAAACAAAATTGGTGCCTATAAAAATGCTGGTATGTGCAATGTTGTGCATGTGTGTACACACCTCTAGGAATTGGGCGCTGACTTTAAATTCAGGTGGTTGAATGCCGGCCTCCTGCGCGCACAGCTTCCTGCTCTGGATTCCCTCAAACAGCTGGTGAACAGCACGTGGAATGATGCCCTGCTCCTGCTGACTCAGACTCACATCAAAGCCCGTCCCCATAGTGTAGGTCTTCCCTGAACCCGTCTGAAACAAGTTTCATCAAGTATGATGTGGTCATATTCATCCTCCAAGCACAATGTATCATATGACATGCATGTCATCATTTGATGCACATATTGGTAATTGCAATTACGTCCATCTGCACGTGTGTGTGTGTGTGTGTGTGTGTGTGTGTGTGTGTGTGTGTGTGTGTGTGTGTGTGTGTGTATACACACACGTGCAGCCTTCCAATTATACTGCCATTCCTCTGGTTTTAAATACAACTTGTTTGATACTTGATAACAGGAAAAAAGAATATGAAATTTAAGCCATATTTAAATGGAAAATTTGCACCAGTTTTACAAAATATGACTCCTTAAGCTGCAGGCTGAGAAAATATGAACTCAAATATACATTTTAAAGTTAAATCGTGCAAGCAAGTAGATTAATCTCGTCAATTAAATATATTTGATATATATTATAATAGCCTAGTGGCTTCTGTGTGCGTGTATATGTGTGTGCATGTGTATGGCTTTAATCACAGAGAAACTGGGGAAAGCTGAAATTTTCCATTTGGTATGATTATGTATGTTGAGTCAAGGATGAATGCTGTGAAAACAGAAAGTTGATAGGACTAATATGTACAGAGAAATAAGCAATATTAGTCAACAACAGTGAACAATGGACATTGTGCTGCAGTGCACCATGGGAGTTCATGGTTTGGAGGTTTTAAATGTTATTGTGGTTCATGTTACAACCCCAATTCCAAAGAAATTGGGACGTTGTGTAAAATGTAAATAAAAACAGAATACAATGATTTGCAAATCCTCTTCAACCTATATTCAATTGAATACACAACAAAGACAAGATATTTAATGTTCAAACTGATAAACTTCATTTTTCTGCAAATATTTGCTCATTTTGAAATGGATGCCTGCAACATATTTCAAAAAAGCTGGGACAGTGGTATGTTTACCACTGTGTTACATCACCTTTCCTTCTAACAATACTCAATAAGCATTTGGGAGCTGAGGACACTAATTGCTGAAGCTTTGCAGGTGGAATTCTTTCCATTCTTGCTTTATGTACAACTTCAGTTGTTCAACAGTCTGGGGTCTCTGTTGTCGTATTTTGCACTTCATAATGTGCCACATTTTCAATGGGCAACAGGTCTGGACTGCAGGCAGGCCAGTCTAGTACCTGCAATCTTTTACTATGAAGCCACGCTGTTGACGCTTATTGAGTGTTGTTAGAAGGAAAGGTGATGTAACACCGTGGTAAACATACCACTGTCCCAGCTTTTTTGAAACGTGTTGTTGGCATCCATTTCAAAATGCACACATATTTACACAAAAACAAAGTCTATCAGTTTGAACATTAAATATCTTGTCTTTGTGGTGTATTCAATTGAATATAGGTTGAAGAGGATTTGCAAATCATTGTATTCTGTTTTTATTTACATTTAACACTATGTCTCAACTTCATTGGAATTAAGGTTGTAGTTTAACAGTGTTGTTAGTGTTACTGATTTATTGTGTTTTTGTAGTTCAACTGGTTTAATCAGTTTAGTTAAGTGTCATGTTGCCGTTACCATGCGTGACAAATGTAGTGCGTTTGATGTCTTCCGCCACCGTCTCTGAGGGTGTATAAAAATAAAAGCACCTGTTTGTGGCAGAATGCAGAACAGACAAAAGCTTTGGCTCGGTTTTTGTTCTTCTGCGCAGTTTGCCACAATATATTAGAAGAGAAGTGGCATCTGTGTACATGTATGCGTGCATGCGCGCGTGTAACTTCGATCACGGACAAACTGGGGAGAGCTGACATTTGCCGTTTGGTACGCTTATGTAATTTGGGTCAAGGAGGAACGCCGCCAAAACGTAACACTGATAGGACTATTTTTTTTTTTTTGGGGGGGGGGGGGGGGGGGTTTACTATGGATATTAGCTAATAACACTGAACAATGGATGTTGATAATTACATTCTGGGCTCACATGCCATTCCAGCAGGTGGCAGTAAATCATCTATACACTAAATGCAAGTGCAAGCATTTTTATTTATCAAGTTCAATGTAAGTACATAATATAATTGTAAATACATTAAAAATACATGGATGACACATGGATGACCATTGTGACATTTAAAAATCAAATGACAAAATAGAAGTAATAATAAAACAAAAATAATAACAACAATACTACTAATAATAAAAGTGTGTATATGATAACTTAATTTATAAATACATGAAGACAGTAAATTAACATCAAAAATTATGTAATTAACAGGAAATTAAAGGGCTGAGTTCTTCTTCTATAAAGTGTTGAGGTCTAAGGTTATAAAAACATTCTGGACTCACACGCCATTCCAACTCATAGAAACTTTGCATAATTTATTACAACCCTTGAAAAATACGAGCTACCTATTTTATAAACACTATCCAATCTAGAGCCTGGGATCCCCACAGGCAACATACTAGTATATATATATATATATATATATATATATATATATATATATATATATATATATATATATATATATATATATATATATATATATATATATATATATATATATATATATATATATATATATATATATATATATTAGGGCTGGGCAACATTAACGCGCTAACGTTGCGTTAATTATTGAGGTCATTATCACCGACAATTTTGTTCCTCCCCTTAACGCTGCGTTTTTGTTTTTTGTTTTTTTTTAGCCTTTTATGACTGTTGCTCGTTGCCTTTTATTTTGAAAGCGTCAGTCAGGGGCGAGCTTATGCTGCTGCTTCCTGCTGATAGCTGAGTTCACACAGAAAACGACACGAGGATCGAGAAAAGTACAGGCTATGCAATGCACAACAAAAAAATGCAGAAAGACGCCGAACTTTTGAATGGACATTTTCGGTACAAAGTTCTACAGGATCAGGCACAGATCCAGACCGGTTTGGACAGATGCAGCTGCATCAGTCAAATTTTTTTTTACGCATCGTTCGTCATCGGTAAAAAAAAAAAAAACATCTTGAATAATCTCGAATAGCCGAACGTGCCCCCGCGGTGAACACAGCTTTTCGGTGGTTTTCATGTCAACCTATAGTCCGTAAATTATACAGATTTTTCCGAGTTTCAGAGTCATACGGATGTACAAATAAAGTCGGATATTCAGGGTTTGGTCTGTAATAAACTATTTCTGCAGCGCGGCTCCACTTTGAAACCATGAACCATTGAAGCAATGCTTCGATCCAGTAGCTCGTTGGTTCTTTGAGTCACTGCTCTTCAGAAACGGCAAGCCGCTTCTTAACCCCTCGCAAAGCCATTAAAATATCGTCAGTCACTTTTGTGTGGATTAAAGTCACTAACTGGGACTCTTGTCTTGTTGCTGTCAAGAAACGAGAATCGTCCTCCGTTCCGTTCACACAGCTCGAAACGCTGCGCGGCTGAGAGAGTCCGGTCGGAATTAATAACTTCAAAATGAATCGCCGCTTTAAATAAAATGACACCTCTTTCCAAATGTAATACAGACAAGAAATTACAATCGACTAAAACTTTTTTTTCCTCCCAAAATGAAACGTGCTGTATTTTCTTTTCAAATTACATCCTGAAGTGAAGCACAGCAGCTGTAAGCTCAGCTCAGATATATGGCAAAACACATTCATGCCAATGTCTGAAAGGAAATGCTTTTGACAAAAACTACAGATTTTGTTTATTCCTATTTATGTCCAGAGATCAAGGATTCACCATGTAGAGTTCATTATGTACAAAGTTTAAGGATCCAGTGACCAAATTCATATTTATTTACTTTAAGACTCAAAATGTTCAATTTCAATTCAATTTAATTGGCTTATAAAGTGCCAAATCACAACAAAATCTAAATATACTAAAACAAATACATCACAATTGTATGTATGTATTGTATGCAATGTTCATTTACATTTTCAAATTTATGCAATGTTCATTTACATTTTCAAATAAAACTGTGCTTTTAAGGGGCTTTTGAATTCATTTTTGGGTTTCACATATACCATGCGATTAATCATGATTAATCACAGAAAGTCATTGAGTTAATGCGATTAAGATTTTTTATGTTTGCCCACCCCTAATATATAAATATATATATGTGTGTGTGTGTGTCCCCCCTCTTCCATCCTTACCAGAAATGGCGTATTTGACATACCTGACCATAAGCAAACACAGTGGCGTTGTAGCCTTCAAAGCATCCCTCGATGAGCTTGTCCACACAGGTCTGGTAAATTTGGCATTGCTCAGAGTCTATGTCAAACACAAAGTCATAGGTGAAGGCCTTGTCCTTTCCCAGAAGGACTTGTGGTTCTCCAGGTGTGACCAGTGTACACACATGACAGCCTTCTATCTTCTCGTTGGCCATCTGAGGACGAATCCTTTGAAGACAGAGAAAAGAGCAAAAGAGACAAAGAGAGACTGAATGAATAAAAGCTTACAAGAGGTACACAACAGATCAAATATGCTGAGTGGATGACCTGTCAGTGACAAAATACAACTGAGTGACGGCATCTGTGTGAAAAATATATGTAAATGAAACAAAACAGATTGACAATATATAACACAACCTATCTTTAGTTCTTCAACACTCCAAGGGTGTAATAGCAAGAATGACAAGGGGGAACACAGAATTAACAGCTGAGAGTGAGCCAAACAATGACCATTTAAATGTGACCTTAAATAATCTATAAATGTTTTATTGCTGCAGGCCATCAAGCACATCTGAAGGAGAAAATCAAACGTCATTTGAGTATTTGTTCTGCAAAGATTTTGACAACTGCTGGCATAGTGGACAGTCTCAGCACATTAATGCTATTTGTGATGACTCATACAATGGGAGGGTCAAAAACTAACATCCTCTGCTGGATAAAATTGCATTTTTGGGGAACAAGAAATTTATGTAGGAGACTCCAGCTCAGATTTTAGGTTTTCTTTTCAAACAGCTTCTTTAAAAGCTTCTTTAAAAAAGCTTTACTCTACCAAAAAGAGGCAACTTGCAAATTAACAGGCATACAAGGTCTGTTATAAAAGTATCCGACCTTTTTATTTTTTGCAAAAACCTGATGGGTTTGAATCACATGTGCTTGCATGAGCCAACCTTGAACCTTCGTGCGCATGCATGAATTTTTTCACGCCTGTGGATTGCGTCCTTTGCTGCCAAGCAGCCTTTATGTGAGGACGTGTTGTGCTCATCAGATTCGCATTGCAAGGAAAATGGCGGAACAACTGGAGCAGAGCGACTGCATCAAATTTTGCCAGAAACTGGGAGACAACCAGGTGAAACCATTCGGAAGATTCAGACGGCTTTCCCAGGTGGGCATCATTTTTTGGAGTCCAGCATGTCCTGTGAGACTTCAACACGAAGTTGCTTTTGCTCCGCCGTCAGCAGCTTCGTGACAAAGCCTTCAGTACAAATTTCGCCGCCATTCTTTTCATGGCCAAATCTTCTGTCACAGTGTATCCACCTCTTCCGCAATTTCTTGGATAGTCACACAACAGTCCCGCATCACCACAGCGTTCACTTTGGAATGATCTGGTCATTTCAGCGTGTTGACCGACCGGAGCGCGGCTCGCTCTCCACCGTTGTGCGGACATCTTTAAACCGGTTGTACAGCTCCTTAATCTGTGTGATGCCCATAGGATCGTCACCGAAAGCTGTGTGAATCTTCCAAATGGTTTCCACCTGGCTGTCGCCCAGTTTCTGGCAAAATTTGATGCAGTCGCGCTGCTCCAGTCGTTCCGCCATTTTCCTTGCAATGAAAATCCAACGATAACACAACATGTCCTCACACAAAGGCTGCTTGGCAGCAAATGACGCAATCGACAAGTGTGAAAAAGTTCACGCATGCGCATGAAGGTTCAAGGTTGGCTCATGCAAGCACATGTGATTCAAATCAATCAGGTTTTTGCAAAAAATAAAAAGGTCGGATACTTTTCTAACAGACCTCCTAAGCTTTTGTATCCACCTACTCTCCAATCAAACCCACTGAAACTTGTAGCACCGTCAAAGATGTCATTCATGTTTTGGTGGTGTCCCTCACAGGCCACCTTGGTCTATGCAGATTTTTTACACTGTCCATTTCTTAATGTCTATCACTGAACCTCAAAAAATATCCAAATCTTGAAACTACGTCTATACTGTACCGTTTCTGTGGCATAAAACTTGTGCCAACTCCCAATGTGGATCTGTGTTTGATCCCTTGTGACAACCCTGTACATCCAGGTCCATCTGAAAGACCTTTAAGCTTCTGACCTGCAGCCATTTGTCCAATTACCTTCAGACCATAATAAATGGTGGACCAAACAAAAAAACTGGTCCAAAACTTGCCATTTCTGAAATTTCCACTCAAGTTTGGATGCAGTTACCCTCAAATTAAAACTAAAAATCTGCACCATGAAGTCATATACATTATTTCTTGTCCCAGATCATAATCACCAACTGACAGTGATTTTAGAAAAGAAATGTCTTTTTTCCCCCCTTTCTGAGTGTGGTCCCAAACTGATTCCACTTTATCACAGCTATGTTTTGCTAACAACAATGTGTGCTTCACAACTGTGTTGTTGGAGAGAAAAACAGCCAAAGAACTGAGTGGGCTAAGAGAATGTGCACTGATGATACTACTGAAAACATCTCCTGAGGCCCATACAGAGAATTAGACAATATGCAGAAAATTTGCTAAACGTGTTGCTATTTTAAGAATATCTGGCTGTAAGGGCATAGTAATAGGTGTCTGCCAGATAAAAAGAGTCATTAACAGTATTAAAGCGGCTGCTGCTCTCGTCTCAGGATTACAGATGACTTTTTCTTCCCGCCAGGTAGTTCAGTAGAGTTAACTGCATTCACCCGTTATCCCATTTATAAAACAATTCAAAGTTAGAGGAGTTCAAAGGAAACCTGCAACAGCACTCAAACATTTTGGCAGTCAAAGGACAGAATGAGAGGTGATTATTTAAACTGCTGCAGGCTGATTATATTAGTGCACGTTATATTGTGGGTAGAGCTCCATCAATATAATGATGAGACAATAATCAAATCAATCAATCAAATTTTATTTATAAAGCCCTTTTACAACACACAAGGTGCACAAAGTGCTTTCCATTAAAATCAAACAAGGAAAAGACAGTGTGCATAAACAGTTAACATTCAAAAAAAAATAAAATAAATAATAATAAATAAATAATGTAATATAATATCAGTAGATATGAGCCTTTCACAAACAAACTGGTATCTTTGTTATTTTTGCCAATATGAAAATTTTTATTTTACCAAATAAACAAGACTCCACTGAATTTTGGAGGTGATCCAGATCTGGATCCAGATTCTGGCTCAGGATTCTACTTTATATAGGCTTTGAAGGATTACATCAAGACTAATTCATGGATTCTCACCAAATTTGCACCACAGATACATATTACACCATGGAAGACTATTAAATGTCGGAGGTGATCCAGATCCAGATTGGCGGATGTCAGAAATCTCTGATTGCTCTTGTTTGTAATAAAGTTCATTTTTAAACTGTAAAACATCAATTACATTTCATAATGGTTTGAGAAAATGTTCTGAATAATTTCCATCATGTGTATGTGTGTGTGTGTGTGTGTGTCTGTAAGTAATATGTAATACATACACACATAAGTGAGTGATTTTATTTCAATAGGGACACAAACAGTGAAAATTCATGTCCTGGTCTGTAAATTTTTAGTAGGTTAGTGCAGGAAAAAAAAAATTGCCAAATTACAAAGCAGATTAAGCCTCAAAAAGCTCCAAGATATTAGATATGAATTTCAATTTTTTTTTTTCTTTTTTTTGGTACTGCAACATTTAACATCAGTTCTGCTTTGATTCAGCAATGTCTCAAATCGAGGTGGAGTCATTGTTAGGCTCATATTTAACTATATTTTCCTTAACCATAACCCGAGGAACAGTTGTCTTAACCCAGTGTTGTCCAAAGTATTCCAGAAAGGGCCAAGAGGGTGCAGGTTTTCTTTGCAGCCACCGACTCCAGCAGGTGATTTCATTGATGAACTCATCCAATCTGCTCAAACTGATGTTCATCAGTGAATATCCGTTTTAACTATTCGTTATATACATATACATACATACATATATATACACACACACACACACACACACACACGGTATAGTATTGTAGTATTGGTAACCAATGCAGTGACTTTCAGAGGCACAATGGACACAGTGGAGCAGTAATCACTTTAAGATGTGCAGAAAAGCCATGAGCCACGATTGGTTCTATATCGCCACAAGTTACAACCCCAATCTCCAGGGGATGCAAAAGAACTCGCCCACACATGGAGACCACAGAGAGTCCCCTAAGAAGCTGCAACCAAGGCACTTGTGCCATCACACCTTGAAGTCACACGCAGCAATTCTGAAGACAAACGTCCAAAAACAAGCCAGCACAACAGCCCTGAAGAAGTCAAAGGCCTTAAAACAGTCACATTCGCCAACACAGACTCAGAAAACTATGAAAAACTTTACAGTTAAGAATGTCGACTGTAGACACACTGATCTATTTTAAATCTTCAGCTCTCTCTAAGAATAACATCAGTAAAAGCACAGATACACAAGTGCTCACTCACTCATCATCAACCGCTTATTCCAATTAAGGGTCACGGGGGGCAGGGGTGTGTGTGGGAGCTGGAGCCTATCCCGGCAGTCACGGGGCGTGAGGTGGGGTAAACCCTGGACAGGACGTCAGTCTGTCGCAGAGCCACATGTAGACAAACACATTCACTACCTGCACGCACATCTACGGACAATTAAAATTTTCCAGTTCACCTGACCTGCATGTCTGGATGTGGGAGGAAGCCGGAGCACCTGGAGGGAACCCACGCAAACACGAGGAGAACACGCAAACTCCATGTACGTGTATTGAGCGAATTACAGAAACTGCATGTGCAGAACTTTTTTCTGTGTTCGGCACTCACTTTGTAACTCTGCATTCCTCCTGAGAAGTTTTAGCAAAGGACTGGATACTGTTAGTTCAGCCCATGTGCACAGCACAAGAAACACCAACAGACCAGAGCTTTGTTGTCCTCTGTCATTAAAGTCTGCTGTTTGGGAACAATATGGTTCTTCGTTTAATAATTATGACGATGGACAAAGACACGAACATTCTAGTTAGCATTTAATTGCAGATACACACAGCATGTTTCCAACTTTTCACATGTAAGGATTTTGTACTCGTATGTTCTAATTGTATGCATTTCCAAAAACATTTTTAAACAAATCATTTGTCCTAGTGTTGAGGATCTCCACAACTGGCAAAGCCCAAGGGGATGCCCACATTTCACCTGGCTATGGCAGATAGATGGCTACTTTCGGGCAGTGGGGATAGACCGATTGTCTTGATAGTTGCCATGCAGGACCCGGGGTGATTCTGTAATGTGGTGGATGTGCTGACAGCATGTACTCCCGCATCTGACTAAAACCACAAGTAATCTTGGTTTTGGTCACAAGGATCACACAAGGATCAGACAAGGATCTTGAGATTTTAACTGCTGGGTGAGTGGAGCGCATTTGTGGATGTTGTCTTGGAATCTGAGACATTTCATTATGATTTCATTGTTTTCAAATTATTTCCATTATTTTCTATAGTTCTGTAGAGAAACCAAGAAATTTACAAAAAAGACTAGCTAATTAATCACAAATGGGAATGCAGTAACCCTTAGATTCAGCACTGAATTGCACCTGTTGACTGCAAATTTTGAAGAAATATGAAAAAATAGAAATACTTGTAACTGTCATTTTGTCATTTTTCTGTTCCAGATTTTAACTAATTCCTCACCAATTCCTCCACCCTTCTAACCCAGAAGTAAAAAGTGACAATACGACTGTCTAAAGCTATAGGGCCTTTCAAATTTCACAAAACTGAGAAAATTTGGATTCTACTGAAATTCAAGCATTATCATGTAGGTTTATTTCTCTAACATGTTGCAAAATTACAGCTCATTTTAATGAAGAGGACATTTATCAGAGGGGAAATTCCATAGTGAATATTGTCTTTTCCTTCATTGCCATCATACAGACTAAATACAGGAGAAAGCACATGTGTGCATGTGTGAGGTTTTGAGATTACCCATGATCCATCTTACATTAACATCATTAAGATTTCTTGTAAATCACTTACAATTCTACCAAATGTTGGTCAAAGCATCTGATCCCTTGAATTTCTCCACCTCAGGGGTTGAAATTCTAAATTGTTTCCAGACCACATGAATTTTGATCATATTGGCAATATCATATTATGAATCCCTCATCTAAATGATAAGGAATAAAAATGTAGTGGTGACAAAGAAAATTTGTTTAATGACTTAAAAACTCAGTGGCATTATACCTTTAAATCAAAACAAAGAATTTGTGTGTGCTGTTTAAAGGAGCAGTCATAATATATATACTGAAGTGTCTCTGTTTTGATTTGTGAGACAGGAGACTGTTTTGCTGATCTATTTTCTCCTTTTTTAATGTCAATTTAGCTGTACTGTCTAATAAAAAGGAAATTAAAACAAATCCTTAAAACATGCTGCAATAAGAATAGATCATCATGTGGGTAGACCAACAACAGCTTTTCAGTGACCAGCGGAGAGCAAAAAGAACCAGAACAAAAAAAATAATGGAAGAGCTATAAATCAATTCACATAATCATTCACCACAACTCAGCTGGAAGAATATCTAAGCCAGCTGCCCCAACAAAAGAGGGGATCCATAACATTGATTGGTACAGAAAAGAGAAGAAAAATCACACAGATCGTGTTGTGTGGGCCGCTGAAGAGGAGGTACTGCTGGCCCACCACCACCAGAGGGCGCCCTGCTTGGAGTGCGGGCTCCAAGCACAAGAGGGCGCCAGACCCAGAGGAGGTGACAGCTGTCACCCATTACTCCAGCTGTCACTCATCTACACCACCATATAAGCCGGACTGCAACTCCACCTCCCCGCCGAGAAATCGACTACCAGTACTAAGGTAATTTTCTCTGCTGACTTATACGTTGAATAGTAATCTGAACTTCTGTTGCAGCCGTTTTCCTGGTGCTTTCCTTGTCTGGAGGATTGGCGTTTGGTGTGAGAGTGACGGCTTCACCTCGCACCCCGTCCCAGATAAGTGGTTGATCAGGAGCTGCACGAGTGTGTGTGATTTGGAGGTGGAGGTGCTCCCTCCTAACGGTGTCTGGATTGTTAATCACTGAGTGTGCGGACTCACACTCACACATCATCTTTCTGTTTTCTGCCAGCAGTACCAGGGTCGACAGCCGAAGACAGAGGCCACCTGGGGACTCGGGACTTGGCGGCTCCGGTGTTCTTCAGGCCGTTGGTGGTGGAAGCCGTGTGGGACGCGGCTTCTCTCTCGTCGGGCGTCTTCTATCTTCGAGCCTGCCCACACGTCACCTGGTGTTTATTGACTGTGAACATTAAGACACGTTTCGTTGTGTAATATCACAACATTAAATTGTTACCTTTTGGCTTACTCATTGTCCGTTCATTTGCGCCCCCTGTTGTGGGTCCGTGCTACGACACCTTCACAACAGATCGGGCACAGCCCAGAGTCAAAGGACACTGAGCAGCTAAAAATAGGATGTAACAGCATGCAGCAGCGTGATTAATCGTCTCTGTGCGAGACAAAAACAAGGAGATTGTTGGTTCCCGAAGGAGCAAATTAAGACATTTATTCACTCACCTCTGCCCAACAATACAGAAAATTATTTACACATGCAGTGGCTTAAATAAATTCCAGCACACACAAAGAAGTCACTCTTTTCTTGTGCATATATACTGTATTTTATACAGATAACTGTGCAGGTACAAGTTCTGTATCAACTCTCACTTGCCCACAGGAGCACAAACGCCAGTTCAGTCTCACACAGACTGAACGTCAGGAACTCATAGCTATGAGGGATTCAACTATTGAAATCGTTATCAAACTCAACAGTGCTAATTAGGACCAGACCCACAGAATGACAAACGCATGCACACATGTACACAGTAACTCCACAGTAAACCCTGGTAGCAGCAATAAACAACAATGCCTGACATGAAAGTGAAATGATCTACAGCCTGAGGGAGTCAACAGCTTTCTCAGAACACTCAACATGGTCCACAAGACCTGTTTGACATGTAAACATTCCTCAACAAGTTGCCCGCTTCTCAAGCAATGATTTTGGAATTTAAAAAGCAAAAAAGCATGTGAAAAGGACAAAGTTTCACCAAGATCAAGCAATCCTTGAATTTTGTATTATGATTTTGTTGTTGTCGTAGACACTTGCATCACTCCTGACTGAATTTTAGCTGCAACAGCTCTGGATCCTCATCCAGAGCTGTACAAAATTGTACAGCTCAAATTCCCATCATGGAATACACATATATGCTAAGAGTGTTCATCAAGTAGAGAAGCTTGAATCTTTGACTGGACTGGGTTGCTTGACGTGAGGACGTTTCACTTCAAATCACAGAAGCTTCCTCAGCTAAAATTCTTGCTCTGGTAGTCTGACTTCTGTCTTGACTCTTGTAGAGAAGAATAAACCAGAAGCCAACAAAAGCTGGAGTTTTTAACCTAACCAGACCCCTCCTACCGAGAGGCCGACTGCTATAGGCTAGTGACTAAACAATAGCTCTAATTAGTACCTATTGTGCTCTAGTTAGCACTCTCCTAATGATGGGATGGAAGCCTCCCCTGATGGCTCCCTTGACGACTCTCCTGATGACGTGAATGACTCATTACCATGAACAAAAGACTGAAACTGCTTTGACCTGAGTACCCCATTGTAAACAGGGGACAAAGCGTGTCTGAGACCCGCCCCCCGGTTAATTTTAGCTGAGGAAGCTTCTGTGATTTGAAGCGAAACGTCCTGACGTCAAGCAACCCAGTCCAGTCGAACATTCAAGCTTCTCTACTATGGAAACCACCTGGACAACAGAGCCTACACAGAAAGTATTCATCAAGATTAATTTATTTGGAAGCTTTTCCCATTCATGGCCAATTCCCACCTAAAGGACATGTCCACCAGTAAAGGCTTATTACTCCTGAATATATAATTAGTGAGTCATCTTTGAATAAACCAAAGCTTATAAGGCCACCAACCCACTAATCAAACATTCTGCGATAGAAGGAATCACGATGACGCCACGCCCGACACTGGTAGGCAGACAACTCAGAGTCAGCCAGTGACTGTGTGTAATATTTGAAGAAGTCACACTTCAAAGAGTGCAATCAGTGACCCATCACATGTTGGCAGATCAGCTCAGCGCAGTGCATTACAAAAAAAAAAAAAAAAAAAAAAAAAACACATCCAGATGGATGGCAATCAGTTTTAAAGATTTTAATCTCAAGGATCGGATGCGATTTGGTGTCCAGTACAGCAAATCACATGATTGGGATCACATGAGCTCACCCTGTGTTCAAACTCATCACATTAAACCCACTCATTCTACAATTTTTTTTTTCTTTTTTCCTTTAGTTTTCTCTGTGCAGCTCCACATTTACAACCCCTGTCAAAAATTATGGAATCACCGGCCTCGGAGGATGTTCATTCAGTTGTTTAATTTTGTAGAAAAAAAAAGCAGATCACGGACATGACACAAAACTAAAGTCATTTCAAATGGCAACTTTCTGGCTTTAAGAAACGCTATAAGAAATCAAGAAAAAAAATTGTGGCAGTCAGTAACGGTTACTTTTTAGACCAAGCAGAGGGAAAAAAATATGGACTCACTCCATTCTGAGGAATAAATTATGGAATCACCCTGTAAATTTTCATCCCCAAAACTAACACCTGCATCAAATCAGATCTGGTCATTAGTCTGCATCTAAAAAGGAGTGATCACATCTTGGAGAGCTGTTGCACCAAGTGGACTGACATGAATCATGGCTCCAACACGAGAGATGTCAATTGAAACAAAGGAGAGGATTATCAAACTCTTAAAAGAGGGTAAATCATAATGCAATATTGCAAAAGATGTTGGTTGTTCAGTCAGCTGTGTCTAAACTCTGGACCAAATACAAACAACATGGGAAGGTTGTTAAAGGCAAACATACTGGTAGACCAAGGAACATCAAAGCATCAAGACAGAAAACTTAAAGCAATATGTCTCAAAAATGCACAACAAAACAAATGAGGAATGAATGGGAGGAAACTGGAGTCAACGTCTGTGACCGAACTGTAAGAAACCGCCTAAAGGAAATGGGATTTACATACAGAAAAGCTAAACGAAAGCCATCAACACCTAAACAGAAAAAAAACAAGGTTACAATGGGCTAAGGAAAAGCAATCGTGGACTGTGGATGACTGGATGAAAGTCATATTCAGTGATGAATCTTGAATCTGCATTGGGTAAGGTGATGATGCTGGAACTTTTGTTTGGTGCCGTTCCAATGAGATTTATAAAGATGACTGCCTGAAGAGAACATGTAAATTTCCACAGTCATTGATGATATGGGGCTCCATGTCAGGTAAAGGCACTGGGGAGATGGCTGTCATTACATCATCAATAAATGCACAAGTTTATGTTGATATTTTGGACACTTTTCTTATCAATCAATCAATCAACATTTTTCTTGTATAGCTGAAAGGATGTTTGGGGATGATGAAATCATTTTTCAAGATAATGCATCTTGCCATAGAGCAAAAACATTCCTTGCAAAAAGACACATAGGATCAATGTCATGGCCTGCAAATAGTCCGGATCTTAATCCAATTGAAAATCTTTGGTGGAAGTTGAAGAAAATGGTCCATGACAAGCCTCCAACCTGCAAAGCTGATCTGGCAACAGCAATCAGAGAAAGTTGGAGCCAGATTGATGAAGAGTACTGTTTGTCACTCATTACGTCCATGCCTCAGAGACTGCAAGCTGTTATAAAAGCCAGAGGAGGTGCAACAAAATACTAGTGATGTGTTGGAGCACTCTTTTGTTTTTCATGATTCCATAATTTTTTCCTCAGAATTGAGTGATTCCATATTTTTTTTTCCCTCTGCTTGGTATAAAAAAGTAACTGTTACTGACTGCCACAATTTTTTTTCCTGATTTCTTACAGTGTTTCTTAAAGCCAGAAAATTGCCATCTGAAATTACTATAGTTTTGTGTCATGTCTGTGATCTGCTTTTTTTCTACAAAATTAAACAACTGAATGAACATCCTCCGAGGCCAGTGATTCCATAATTTTTGCCAGGGGTTGTAGACGATAACCTCTAACTGAAGTTAGTATGAGGGCTGCAAAGTAACAACGATCTGATTTTTGGTTAATTCTTTTGAAATCAAACACAGGTTAACATTTCTAAAGATGAGCATTCATGCAGAATGCGAGTGCAAGGGAGCAATTTTGCAGACAACAAACATACACAAAGTGAAAAGTTGGACTCACCGGTGTCAAAATAACTAAGCTGTGGAAGAAATAAATCCAGCGAGAAGAAGCACAGGGGCGACTGTCCAGGAACCCATGGTTCAGTTCTAGCTGGTGTGGTGGCTTTCAGGTTGTTAAAATGTATATACAGTTGTATGCAAAAATTTGGGCACCCTTGATAATTTCCATGATTTTCCTTTATAAAGCATTGGTTGTTTGGATCAGCAATTTCAGCTAAATATATCATATAGCAGACAAACAGTGATATTTGAGAAGTGAAGTGAAGGTTAAAGGATTTACAGAAAGTGTGCTATAATTTTTGAAACAAAATTAGGCAGGTGCATAAATTTGGGCACCCCAAAATACATCAATATTTAGCAGATCCTCCTTTTTTTAGAAATAACAGCCTCTAAACGCTTCATATAGCTTCCAATCAGAGTCTGGATTCTGGCTGAAGGTATTTTGGACCATTCGTCTTTACAAAACATCTCCAGTTCTGTCAGGTTTGTTGGTTTCTGAACATGGACAGCCCTCTTAAAATCACACCACAGATTTTCAATATTATTCAGCTCTGGGGACTGAGATGGCCATTCCAGAACATTGTACTTGTCCCGCTGCATGAATGCCTTAGTAGATTTTGAGCAATGTTTAGTGTCATTGTCTTATTGAAAGATCCAGACAACTTCAACTCTGTCAGTGATTCATGAACATTGTTCTCAAGAATCTGCTGATATTGACAGGAATCCATGTGACCCTCAACTTTAACAAGATTCGCAGTACCTGCACTGGCCACACAGCATGATGGAACCATCTCCAAATTTTATTGTAGGTAGCAAGTGTTTTTCTTGGAATGCTGTATTCTTTTTCAACCATGCATACCACCCCTTGTTATGTCCAAATAACTCAATTTTAGTTTCATCAGTCCAAAGCACCTTATTCCAAAATGAAGCCGGCTTGTCCAAACGTACTTCGGGCCTTAACTAGTACTGTGCCTGTGGTCTTCCATTTCCTCACTATGTTGCTCACAGTGGAAACTGACAGCTGAAATCTCTGAGATAGCTTTTTGTATCCTTCCCCTAAACCATGATGTTGAATAATCTTTGTTTTTGGGTCATTTGAGAGTTGGTTAGAGACTCCCATGTTGCCACTCATTAGTAGAGATGCAAAGAGGGGAAACATTTGCAAATAGCCACCTTAAATACCCTTTCTCATGATTGGATTCGCCTGTTTAAGAGGTCAAGGGTCAATGAGCTTACTAAACCAATCCTGTGTTTCAATAATTAGTGCTAAATGTATTCAAATCAATAAAATGACAAGGGTGGCCAAATTTATGCTGCTGAGGCTGTTATTTCTGCAAAAGGAGAATCTACTAAATATTGATGCATTTTTCTGTTGGGGTGCCCAAATTTATGCACCTGATTAATTTTGTTTAAAGAATTACTGCAGACTTTCTGTAAATCCTATAAACTTCATTTCACTTCTCAAATATCACTGTGCTTGTCCGCTATATGATATATTTAACTGAAATTGCTGATCCAAACAACCACTGATTCCCAAACTTTTGCATACAGCTGTATATTATATATATATAATATATATATATATATATATATATATATATATATATATATATATATATATATATTAGGGTCTTTTGTTGTTGTTGGTCATGGAGAAACTTTTGGCTCCTCACTAGTTTTTCCGTCATTTTTTGTCAACCTTGCACTGGGTGTACATGCAGAACTGCTGCATTTAATGACTGTCGAGAGGTGACCTGCAGCCTGACGCACAGATACGCACACCGGCCAGACTGTGCACGATTGTCTTTTTTGGACTGTGTTTAAAAAGTCCCTCAAAGCACGCCCTGCTGCTGCAATGCACTCAGCCCTCAAAGACAGGACCAGACAATAGAAAGAGTACAGACAAACATCAACATCTGCAGCAGCAGACTGATAACGGCATTCCCTCACATGACCGCTGATAAAATAATTGTACGCCTCCAAAAACTTGAACTTCATGGTCATCTTCTCCATAACTGGATTTCTCACAATATCGCTTTCGATCTTCGTGATCAAGAGTTGACAAATTGTCTGAAGTCATCTTCCCATGTGTTTTCTCACCACATCTGCTTGGAGTCTGGAGCTTTCTGCCTACCAGTCCGTGTGCATGCGCGGGAAAGGCGGAAGTAAACAACAGCGATCCCTTCTATTCCACAATGGAATTACAGTTTAGTGAAGGAGCTATTTTTACAACCTTTATTCTGAATTTTGTTGAAATAGTCTAGACTGACATGTGCTGGTGCTATGCTCCATCGACAACACCACAGAACCACCTTAGGTCCAGGATGGAAACCACCCAGGCAGTTTTGAAATGCCTGCACAGATTTCCAAACTGAAGCCTGATGTCAATAACAATGCCGGAAACCATCTCAATTTGGGGCACAAAGTAGGACATCTGGTCACCCTAAGCGGGAACCCATGTTAGTCTTCAAGATGTTTTCCACTCATGCAAGTGACATCCTTAGTTCAAACATTTCCCACATAGACAGTATGTATTTTGATGCAGGATCACATCAGTACTGAAAACCTTAACCAACTTTAAATAAGCCATTTGTTTGGGACAACACGCTGTCCATTATCTAAAAAACAAAAATAATGTGGCACCAAAAAGTCTCCTGGAATATTGTGTCGCATTTGTTCTGATTCATCTTCAGATCTCAGGCAAGCCGGTACATTTAACAATGTACCTCGTCACTGTCAGTACGTGCAAGAGGAGCTGCATTTAGTCAGACATACAGTATAGCCAATGTCCCACAATTGAGTGTGCAGCATATGGAGATGTTATCACCACAGGACAGATCAGTACCACAATGAGCACAATGATGCACTGATTGTCATGTTGTGTCTCAACGGCCTTAGCATGGAGTTAACACTATGCTGTCAGCAAGAATAGAGGCAGTTTATAGCAGAAACGGAAACAGTACAGTGGGGGTTGGTACACAGCAGGGTTTTAACACCATTAATCCTTAATAGACACTAAAAAAATAGATGCTTTAAATGAAGTTTATTTGGACTTTTTACAACCTGCAAAGTGAGGGTGGTATGGTTTTCAGACCTGTGGCTGCCTAGATTTGCCTGTGTTGAACTAACGGTATGTGTGTGTATGTATGAGGACAACTGCCCATTTATGCTCATAAAAACAAAGATCCAAGATTCCCATTTTCTGCAAGACTTTTTTTTTTTCTTTGTTTGTTCTACTATAGTCCCGTAATTCCCAACATGTCAAGCAAGCCCCTCAATGAAGAGTAGAAAATGTTATGTTGAGTTAAGCCACGACTAAACCAGTTAAACCTCACTGATTATGCAAAGATTTCTTTTGGCATGCATTTGTGCAATTTTTGCTTGTTAAAAGCAGACCGGCCCTTCTTGGCCAAGTCGTGAAAGTTGTGGGCTTCTGACCAGAGGATCTTTGGATCAAATTCCCGTCAAACCAGAAAAACTCAGTGCCTTTGAGCAAACCCCCTTAATCCCTAAGCTGCTCCAGGTGCATAGTGAGCGCCTTGCATGAAGTACCCTAACATTGGTGTGCGAATATGACTGGTGTGAATGGATGAATGTGAGGCATCACAGTAAAGCACTTTGACCATTAAAGTGCTACATAAATGCAGTCAATTTATCCACTTACATTAATTGGGCAGGTTTTTTATGTTCATAAGCACACCAGTGTCAATCAGATCAAATTAACACACACACACACACACACACACTTCCAAAATAAAGGTGGGTCATTGGTGAGGTGTAATATCATCGTGAACAATGGGGGAAGTACAACCACACAGGAAATAGGAGGGGAAAAAACTGGGTCTCAACTGGAACAACAACAGTGGAACATTTTAAAGAGTAACATAAAGCCATTTCACAGTTCTACCGGCTTGTATGATGTCAAAATGTGGCGTCAAACAACAGCTGCGAGAAATGAGAAAGAACAATATTCTGTATGCATAAAGTGACTCACTAATCTGCCTCCCGGTCCAAAAACTTAATCCTTCAAATACACACAATCAAGATAGCAAACAAATGCAGATGCACCAGCAAAGTCTCCAGTGATGTGCTAACTGAAAATTACATCATACTAAAAACAAAAATCAAAACCAATTCCAGAGTAATTCTCAGATAATACTCTGTTAACCAGGCAGCCAATGAGAGTCCTACTACAGCCTCAACCAAATGCCAAGTGTGTCACCAACAAGCTCAAAGTGCCAATAAAAAAAAAAATAAATCAGGCCACTGTGATCGTTGCCAATAACAGCTTGTGCCAGCAATACTGTGTGCACATAAGCGCATGCACGTTGCCACTCATTCAACCTTCAAAGAATGGGTCAATGATGTCTGCAGAGCTCATTTCCCTAATGTAAACACTTCAGACACACACACACACACACACACATTTAATTGTATTCAATTCAGTTGTGGGTGTTTCGGCACTCTGCTGTCTCTACCGTGGCACTGAGCCAGTGGAGGAAGTCAGTCGCTACAGCTGCGTTTCCTGTAACAGTCCATCCCTTCAAATGATTACATCTAGAGACACTAAATAGGAATCAAATTTTCAAATCTAACATCTGAAGAAGCCTTTTGTTACATGTGTCACACCTTACAGTAATCAGAACTTTGCTTTTCAGCATTTTGTTACGTTGCAACCTTATTCCAAAATGGATGAAATTCATAGTTTTCCTCAAAATTCTACACAGCATCCCATAATAACAATGTAAAAAAAGATAATTTTTTTTTAAAGATTTTTGCAAATTTATTAAGAGTAAAAAACTAAAATCACTCGTACATAAGTATTCACAACCTTTGCCATGAAGCTCAAAATTGTGCTCAGGTGCATTCTGTTTCCACTGATCATCCTTGAGATGTTTCTGCAGCTTAACTGGAGTCCACCTGGAGAAAATTCAATTGATTGGACATGATTTGGAAAGGCACACTCCTGTCTACATATACGGTCCAACAGCTGACAGTGCATGTCAGAGCGCAACCCAAGCATGAAGTCAAAGGAATTGTCTGCAGACCTCTGAGACAGTATAGTCTCAAGGCATAAATCTGGGGAAGGATAGAGATGCTTTGAAGGTCCCAATGAGCATCATCCATAAATGGAAGAAGTTCAGATTCACCAGGACTCTTTGTAGCACTGGCCACCCATCTAAACTGAGCGATTGGGAGAAAAGGGCCTTAGTCAGGGAGGCGAAATCTGTCAAGAGAAGAGAACCTTCCAGAAGGACAACAATCTCTGCAGCAATCTACTAATCAGGCCTGTATGATAGAGCAGCCAGGCGGGAGCCACTCCTTAATAAAAGGCACACGGCAGCACACCTGGAGTTTTCCAAAAGAAGGACTCTCAGACCATGAGAAAGAAAACTTTGGCATAAATGCCAGGCGTCATGTTTGGGGGAACCAAGAACCATCCATACAGTGAAGCATGGTGATGATAGCATCATGCTGTGGGGACGTTTTTTAACAGCAGGAACTATGAGACCAGTCAGGATTGAGGGAAAGATGAATGCAGCAATGTACAGAGACATCCTGGATAAAAACCTGCTCCACAGCGCTCTTGACCTCAAACTGGGGCGACAGTTCATCTTTCAGCAGGACAATGACCCTAAGCACACAGCCAAGATATCAAAGGAGTGGCTTCAGGACAACTCTGTCCTTGAGTGGCCCAGCCAGAGCCCAGACCTGAATCCAACTGAACGTCTCTGGAGAGATCTGAAAGTGGCTGTGCACCGACACTCCCCATCCAACCTGATGGAGCTTGAGAGGTGCTGCAAAGAGAAATGGGCAAAAGTGCCCAAAGATAGATGTGCCAGGCTTGTGGCATCATATTCGAACAGACTTGAGCCTGTAATTGCTGACAAAGGTGCATTGACAAAGTATTGATCAAAGAGTGTGGAAACTTAAGTAGATGTGATTTCTTCATTTTTAATAAATGTGCAAATAATTCAAAAAACTTTTTTCATGTCATTAAGGGGTGATGTGAGTGGAATTTCGAGAGAAAAATTTAATTTACTCCATTGTGGAATAAGGCTGTATGCTCGCCATACAAAAGGGAAAATCAGTGCGTCTTAAGTCCGGACTTGAAAGTCTCTGCAGAATCTGACTGATTGACTGACTGATGCAGGGAGATCATTCCACAAAGCAGGCTAGGGCTGAAACGATTTGAGTAATTCGAATAATTCGATTACAAAAAATGCTCGAGGCAAATTTGTTTAAAGCTGTAGTACATATACCAGGCCTGTATGTGGCGCTGTAACACTCCCACAAAAAACACAGAAGAAGACCATAGCGCTAATCAATGTAGCAGGCAACGCTACAAGTTTGCAAAGCCACACACTGAGTAAAATAAAGCCTTTTAAGAGAAAGGGTCCGCGCGGATCGTCTGAAACAGACTTACGAGGTCTATTAGAAAAGTATCCGACCTTATTATTTTTTTCAAAAAACACATGGATTTGAATCACGTGTGATTACATCAGACATGCTTGAACCCTCGTGAGCATGCGAGAGTTTTTTCACGCCTGTCGGTTACGTCATTCGCCTGTGGGCAGGCTTTGAGTGAGGAGTCGCCCACCCTCTCGTCGATTTTTTCATTGTTTAGGAATGGCTCAGAGACTGCTGCTTTGTTTGATAAAAATTTTTTCAAAAACTGTAAGGCACAACTGAGTGAACACCATTCGATAAATTCAGCTGGTTTTCGTTGAAAATTTTAACGGCTGATGAGAGATTTTGTTCTGCTAGTGTCGCTTTAAGGATGGCCCATGGTGCCTGATGGCGATCTGCGCTCTGCGGCAGCGTCATCTCGCTGTTTCAAGTTGAAAACTTCCACATTTCAGGCTCTGTTCACCCAGTAAGTCATCAGAACAGGGAACTTTCAGAAGAAGTCGGCATGAGGAGTTTATGTGGACATTCCACTGTTAAAGGTCATTTTGTAATGAAAGAACGTGCGGGCAGAGTCGCATGTCGGGCCGGACCTGACCGCGGCGGGTCGCGACAGGAAAAACACCTCCATTGGAAAACTTAACGGGCAAGTTGGAACATGCCCAACTGTTAAACAATTTCTCAGTTACTCACTTGTTGAAAGCCATCAAAAGCCGCCTGAATTTTACAAATGGTTTTCAACACGGAGGTGTTTTTCCTGTCGCAGCGCACACAGATTTTCGGCGTCGTCACGGAAACGACTCGGCGAATTTGCGCGCACGTTCTTTCATTACAAAATCTCCTTTAACAGTGGAATGTCCGCATAAACTCCTTATGCCGGCCTCTTCTGAATCTTCTCTGTTCTCTCACGACGTCCTGGGTCAACAGAGCCTTAAATTAGGATGATTTCAGCTCGAAACAGCCAGACGACGTCGCCTGGGAGCGCTGCGTGACGTCCTGCTCCGTGGGAAGTCCTTAAAGCGACAGAAACACCCCATAACCTCTCAGCCGTTAAACGTTTCACCGAAAACCAGCTGAATTTCTCGAATAGTGTCCACTCGGATATCCCTCACAGGTCCTGAAAAAAGTTTGATAAAGCAACGCGCGCCGTCTCGAGCAGCGTCTCAAACAAAGGAATTCAGCCGAGAGGGCTGGACCAGTGCTCACTCAAAGCCTGCCCACAGGGAAATGACGTCACCGACACGCGTGAAAAAACTCACGCATGCACACGAGGGTTCAAGCATGATTGGTGTAATCGCATGTCATTCAAATCCATATAGTTTTTTTTTTTATAAAACTGCCGGTTAGTTTTATAAGATACCTCGTATTGCGCAATTAAAGTGAAGCAGTGTGTTCGTATATATTATTTAAAAAAAACAAGTTTTGCTCCACTAGCCGTTCGCCACCTCTGGAGATGAAGCAAAAGGACGCGCACTTTAAATGAGTCATGTTTAATGATTAAAAAAAAAAAAAAGAAGCTTTAATTCAGATTTGGTAAGAGCGTTTATCAACAGGCAGCTTTTGTGGAAATGCTACAATCCACAGCCGTTTTTCAAAGGCTGTGTTATTCGCCAAGTATCCACAGAAAAAGAATGACTTTGGTTTGAGCTAAATTCTGTACAGCATATATAAATATACACTAAACACTGAATAAATCACAGTAATAAAAAGTGCAAATGAAATATGCAATCAGAAGGAAAAAAGAATGCACACTGAAGATTTCACAGACTGCCTGGGCTTATGGTTTGGCAAAACTCTAAAACTCTTAATATGAAAAAATAAATAACCCGGCAAAACAGAGAGAGAGAACACCCTAAACGTAAAAATCTGCATGATGGCACAGCAACATTGTGCCACTGCTTAGGGAGAGCCCTGCCACTACTGATATTGTTTAAAAACACAAAGGTACTTTTTATCCGATTACTCGATAAAATAATCGATAGAATATTCGATTCCAAAAATATTCGATAGCTGCAGCCCTAAAGCAGGCACACAATAAGAGAAAGCCCTGTGACCGACAGACTTTTTATTTCCCATCTCTGATTAAATGAGATATAGAAAACTGAGTGAGGTGGAAAACAACTGTCATCTAAGTTTTATTGACACCATTGAATTTGTGATGTCAAAATACATACATATTGATGCCTAGGTAATTAAAATATGTCCTCCTTGGATTTTCAGGTGCCCAACAATCTTTTCAAAAAGAGTGGGTCCTAGCCATTATTCATACTATCACAAAGTGAAAGATTTTTTTTTAAATATGGACATAATCTGCAGCAATACATGGAATGAGTATGTAAGGCAGTTTAAGGAATAAAATATAATTGATATGAAACTTATTAAACATTCATATGTGCATTACAGCCTTTAACTCTCACCAAACTCTGAGCTGTGGATTTTGCTCTGCACATTCCACTGTTCAGCTCACCTGATGTCAACACACTCATTAACATCTATTTAGCACACAGTCGTCCGTCTCTCTCACACATTTTTTTTTTTGTGTAACGAGTGTGGTTTACGATAAGGTGATCATGCCTTGGCCACTGTTTTCTAAATATTCTATGTGTAATGTTTAGGGGGTTATACCAGATCATGGTATTATCAAAGTACTGGTAAAAGACATTAGGTAAACATACTGGTAATCCTGGTATGTGTATGTGTTAAGTCCCCTGCTTCTGCAGTAGCTCACTGTTGAAAAACAGTTTGCGTCATTTCGCTGTGTCTCACAGCAGGGTGGCAATTCAACAAACAAGAGCAGCACATCCAACAAACGTATTTGCGCTTTTTTCTTTCAAAGTCTGTGTGTGTCCTCTGGCTGTATTAGCACAGCTAAAACAGCATCAGCGAAAAGCAAGAAAGCAGCAACACATCTGAGGAGAGTAAAAAAACATACTAATAATGCATGCTCCCCCTACACACACAAGCCCAAAGTCTCTTTCTGACGACGGCACGAGATAAAAGCAGGGATAAAATTTTCTTGCCCGTCAATCAGGTCACATTCTCCACATAAATACACAAGTTCCCCATCCTTTTTGGTAACTGTTCAGACTAATAGATGAGGGCCCCCCCCCAACACCCTTAGAGTAAAAGTCTACTTTTGAAGACATTTTTTTCCTACTATTACAAATAATATTAACAACTAAAATGTTTAATCACTATTATTCTGTGCCTAACTTTTACTATAATTCTGCGATAAGTAGAACTGATCAGCCACATAAAAGCATGTCTATTTGTAACTACAATGGGATATGAAGCAATATTTTATTTTATTTTTTTCAAACAATGTGTAAGCAAGGGCACAACTGGGTCTGTCTGAGGTTTTGGCTTGTAAATCAGGTCAGTTTGGATTAGGGAAGCCATAAATATGAAAATGATTACAGTTCTCAGTATAGTAATTGTATCATACAAACTTGTAGATTGTGATGTCAACTTGTGATACTGAAAGGCAAAGTAAGGATGTAAACTGTGCAAAAGAAAATACAACATACATTAAGATAACTAAAGTATGAACAAACTGGGTTACACACTAACACCATACACAATTTATGAATGCATTTAAATAAAGTTTATATAAGCAATAGTATGATAAGATCAACTTTATTTATCCTGAAGGAATTATTTTGCCAGAGTACAGAAACAGTAAACAAAGTGGCTTTTTTTTTTTTTTTTTTTTTTTTAACAATGAGTACAACAAATTTACTCTGAATAACTGAATAGCTCTGTTCGATATGTGTTCCTGCAGAAGGGGGAGGAATTATACAGTCTGATTGCCACAGGTAGGAAACACCTCCTGTGGTGTTCTGTGGTGCACCTCAGTGGTCTCATTCTGTGGTTTTATTATTTAAGCACATAAATATATCAATATTGTGATACGTATGGAGTATCAGACATCCAATGTATTGTATTGAGTTGTATAGAGCCCTAGTAGCATCAATTACAAAGTTATCACACAACTTATTGATGCTGCAAAACAGAGTCACAGATGGTGTGAAGACAGACAGGACAAAAAATACAAATAATAATCAGTTTCCTGGTATATTTAATATTCATATCATGAAATTAATTTGTTTATAAATGCCCAAATCTCGCAGCACAGCAACAAACAACAAAACCACTTTTGAAACCCATGTAAATCTGCTAGTAGGTCACATGTTGATATCAAAGCCAATAATTATTCTTTGAAGGCCTCTAAAGTGTTTCCTGTGGAGATGGCTGGGTGTTTTAATGTTTCAAGATGCATCCCCGCTGGTTTCACTTCACCACAGTCAGCTGCTGTCATTTCTCGACTTCCTGTAATCCTGGCAAAGTTGTGCCCACCCCCCTTCCCAAAAAAAAAAAAAAGGGAAAAAAAAAAAGGCCACATCCTCCATTTCTCACACAACTGGCATGTTAATGGATAAGTACACTTTCATGTAATGGAGTAGCTTCTATGAACCACTCAAATCAAAAGCTTTTGTATGGGCAAACTGATTTTTTTTTATTAAAAAAATGTTATGTTTCACAGATAGAGCAGCATAGTTCAAGTACAGACGCACAATAAAAACTAAAGTAATATTTTTCACTGACTGCAATTAACCATAAAACATATGTTTGTTTTCTAAGTTTGTGAGTTGCATGATGAAGAGGGAACTACAGAAGCTAAAAGAATGGTTTGATTCAAATAAATTATTGCTTCAAACAAAGTGTATCATATTTGGAAATAAATCCAGGAATTTATGTAGAAATTTAGTAGTACACGATATTGAAGTTGAACTTGTAAATTAAACTAAATTATGATAAATTGAGTTGGAAAACACATAAATGTTAAAATAATATATGTCAAAAGGTATTGCCATTTTGTATAAAGCACAAGACTTCCTACCCCAACAGTCATTAGTTGCCTTATATCATTCATTACTTGTTCCAGTTCAGGGCTGTGCCTTATCACCAATCCAGGTTGTGATATTCATGGGCAGGATACCGAGGCATAGTCGGGGGGAGGAGGGTTTCCAGTTTGGTGAGCTCAAGGTCTCATCACTGCTTTTTGCAGATTCTACGGTCCTGTTGGCTTCATCGGCCTGTGACCTCCAACACTCACTGGATTGGTTCGCAGCCGAGTGTGAAGTGGCTGGGATGAGGATCCGCACTTCTAAATCTGAGGCCATGGTTCTCAGCAGGAAAGCGATGGATTGTCTACTCCGGGTAGGGAATGCGGTCTTGCCCCAAGTGAAGGAGTGAGAGGGTGAGATTGGCTGGAGAATTGGCACAGCAGGGGCGGTATTAGATTCGCTCTACCATACTGTTGTGACAAAAAGGGAGCTGAGCTAAAAGGTGAAGCTCTCGATCTACTGGTTAATCTTCGTTCCTACTCTCACCTATGGACATGAGGGTTGGGTCATGACTGAAAGAACTACATCTCAGGTACAAGTGGCTGAAATGGGCTTCCTTAGGAGGGTGGCTGGTGTCTCGCAATGAGGTGAGAAGCTCTGTCATCCGTTGGGAGCTCGGAGTAGAGCCACTGCTCGTTCACATTGAAAGGAGCCAACTGAGGTGGTTCAGGCATCTGATAAAGATGCCCCCTGGGCAGCTCCCTAGGGAGGTGTCTGAGGCACATCCTTCTGGGAGGAGACCCCGGGGAAGACCCAAGACTAGGTGGAGAGATTATAACTCCAGACTGGCCTGGGAATGCCTCAGGATCTCCCAGCCAGAGGTGGTCAATGTGGCCCGGGAAAGGGAAGTCTGGGGTCCTGTACATTTGTTCTGTACATAGGGTTCTCCCCAGAAATTTTTAGTATAATGGTGCTATTGACAATTAACACCAGAGGCAGCATGTGTTGCGAGTCATTTTGACTGGTTTTAGATACACTGAAAGCAAGAATAATAGACAAAAAAAAGACACGTTGTAATATCCAACTTATTTTAATAACTAAGACAGAAACATGCAAAAAAGAACATTTAAAAGTTTAAAAACACAATGTTTGATGGACATAGCATTTGCTCGCCTCTTCAAAAATGACACGCTGCACCTTTAATCCAGTAAGACAGGCAGAGTTTTTCTGTAATGTTGACAGTTTAGTTTTTTTTTTTTTTACATTTCTGAGTGGGACTGCATACTTTTCTAAAACAATATACCCCTAATTGTCTTGTCTGAACACATGCTAAACCTGGACTGATTTGATTGTCAAATCAGAATCGAATTTATTGCAAAGTAAGTTCTCACATACAAGTAATTTGATCTGGTGTCACTGGTGCATAAACAACAATAATAAAAAGAAAATGAAAAAAATAATTATTAAAGTTATGCTGCATTTTCACATAACAGCAAGTCACAAATGCCACGAAGTATACATTCTTGGCTGTTGATCAGGAATGTGATGATTCGGGCAGAGGCGTGAGGTGTCCTCAGGACCTGCTGCAACCTATTACCACGCGTTACGATTAATGGCATGTGTTGCTGGAGAATTATCAGGAACCATTACGCACCATCAAGAATAATGTTCCGCATTGTTGCACGCTATTGCCAAACCATTAACATATATATTTAATAATTCATTTCAAACTGGAATTGTCCCAAATGGTATGAAAGTGGCAAAAGTGATACCTTTATTCAAATCTGGTGACAAACATCTTTTACCAATTACAGGCCTATGTCTTTATTGTCACAATTTTCAAAGATATTGGAAAAGCTTTACAATAGCAGGTTGGATAAATTTGTAGAACAACACAACCTGCTTGATGACTGTCAGTATGGTTTTAGAGCAAAAAAGGTTCACTGCAATGGCATTGCGTGATGCAATAGAAGAGATCAATAAACATGTGGACCAAAGGGAAATAGTACTGGGGTTTATTTATTGACCTAAGAAAGGCTTTAGAAACAATCATAACATATTATTTCAAAAGATGGAACCGTATGGTATCATAGTGGCAGCTCTGAATTGGATTAAAAGCTATTTAGAAAACTGGAAGCAGTTTGTTAAACTTGGGGACTGCTGTTATTCGTATTTGGACATCGTATGTGGGGTTCTCCAGGGTTCTGTGTTGGGACCAAAGTTATTTATTTTGTACATTAACGATTTATGTAGAGTTTCAGATGTGTTCAGAGCAGTTTTGTTGCAGATGACACAAACCTGTTTTGTTCAGGAGATAATTTGCAACAATTATTATCTGATTTAGGAACGGAAATTATAAAGTTGAAGAGTTGGTTTGATATTAAACTGTCATTAAATTGGTTCAAAACTATAATATTTGGAAATCATAAAAAAGACGCACAAATATAGTTAAATATAGAAGGGGTAATGATGAAAGAATCAACTGGAAAGCTCATATTCAACATATTCAAAAGAAATATCAAAAAGTATTGCAATTTTAAATAGGGCTAAGCACATTCTTGATGGCAAATCACTACATACTCTGTATTGCACACTGATTGCACCTTACCTGACTTATGCAGAAGTCTGTGGCAATAGCTATAAAACTACAGTGCAACCATTAAATATCAAAAATATGCATACAGTATAGTAAGTTGAAAGTGGTTTTAAACATTATCACTGAGAAATAAAGTTTGTTTCTTGGAAAGCGCACTGGCAGCGTTCCATCAGCAGTCATGTGATGCCCTGACATCAAAGCATGTAGAGTCCCATCTTTGTCTGTTCGATTGACAACGGGAACAGATAGACCTCAGCATGGACAGTGATGAGATCAGAGATGTGCCAATTCCGATGGATTTTGAAAGGCTGCAGAATACGGAATGGTAAGGGAGGCTTTGATTTTTATTTATTTTTTGCTGCTGTTTATAACACTATAATTATAGCATTTTCGATTCTAGCGTCTGTTTACCGCCTTTGTTATTTTTCTGGAGCTGCAATAGTGTAGCTACTACTTGCGGACCACCATGTGCAAGTGGAGGGAGCGGCAGCTTGACATTTCCTGCATCACACAACACCGCGGCTTTCGATCAATCTGCCTGGACTTGAAAAGGCTAAAAGCTTTCGCCCTTGTGTTTGTGCAATATGCTGCAACACACTGGTCAGGCATACCGACAAACAAGTCCCTGAGAGCTGTGTTTAATCAAAGGTTCTGCCACTAAAATAGTGTAAACAACGGCCCCAAGCGCATAAGCTAGTATGGTCTACAGGCAGTGACGTATTTCAGGTTTGGTGCTTAGCAGGAAGCTGGTCACGGGGTGTGCAGATATTTCAGTGGCGGGATGTTTAAATGTTGTATATAATGGGAGAACCATGTCCATTTTCCCAAAACGCTTAGGTTGACCGAATTATATAACCTTTGATACATGTAATAAGACTATGTTGTCTTTAAGTATCATATTCACTTTAACAACAATCCACAATGCAGGGTATCGTGATCATACCAACCCATTGTTCATTAAATCAAAAATATTAAAACTCTATGATCTGATAACGTTCAAGACTGTTCAATTGATGTACAAAGTGAAAAATAAGCAACTGCCATTTAGAATTCAAGATTTTTTTTTTGTGCTAAGAGAAAGAATATATAATTTAAGGGGTTTGTATCATTTCAAAATTGTGGGTGCTCGGACAACCAGGAAATGCTTCTGTGTCTCCATTTGTGGCCCCAAAAAATGGAATAATCTACCTGAGGAACTCAAACGATGTCCAAATAGTAACCGGTTCAAATATTTATATAAAAGATATGGTATTCTCTAGATATGTATCTGATGAAACAGATTAAGTTTTTGTGTTTTATGAAGAATCTGCTACACTTGAATCCTTACTACTGAAAATGTATGGTGGTAACTAGCACGTAATAGGAGCTGTTTGGGAAATATGTGACTTCACTTGAGATTTTGTATGGAAATGTTCGTTAATGATCAGGCACATAGCCTGGTTTAATGCGATTGTATGGAGGAGTGTAGGCGTTGATAAGCGTTGCTTCTGCCTACGCCTTTTGGGCACTATGTACATGGCTTTCTTTTTTCTTTTAACTACTTTGTCTGAGTATTGTTTGTTTGTGTATGAGGCATGTCTGTTAAGCATATACAAGGTCTGTCAATAAAGGACATGCCCAGCTCTCCACAATTTCTCTGATACTTACTGGACTGGTAAGCATTGAAAGCCGAGATAGGCATGTCCCAACTTGTCCCATGACACGCCGAAAAGGAGGTGTTCTTTGTCTCGCTCAAACACCGAATCGGTCGTTACGCACGAAGCCTCCGCGCGGCTTTCCATGACAAAATCTCTTGTTAAAAGTGAAATCTGTCGGAAAATGGCTGATGTCCAGCTCTTGTGATAACCAGAGAAAGTAAACACGACGGTCTCGGATCCACAGAGCCATCCGTTTAGAAATGATCCGGTGGTTTGTGGCTCTCGATGGCGGCATGGACCGCGGCGCGCCGAGCCTCCTTAAAGCCGTCCTTAAAGCTGTAGTAACAGTCCTTATTCTCTGTGAAGCCCGTGAAATTTTCACACGACCGTGCACACGACGGTCTCGTATCCAGAGAGCCATCAGCTTAGAAATGATCTGGCATTTTCTGCCTCGTCGTCGCAGCTCAGAGCGCGGCGTGCCGAGCGTCCTTAAAGCTGTAGTAACAGTCCTTATTCTCTGTGAAGCCCGTAAAATTGTCACCGAAAGCCAGATAAATTTTTCGAATGGTTTCCAGGTGCCAGCTTCTGAAAAAATTCTGATGAAAAAAACCCAAATCATTCCGCCATTTCCAGACAATGAAAATCTGACGACGGGGTGGGACCACTCCTTCCACAAGGTGTGCTCACAGGCAAATGACGTCATCGACAGGCATGGAAAAACTCACGCATGCGCACGAGGGTTCAAGCTTGTCTGACGTGAAAACATATGAATCAAATCCATATAGTTTAAAAAAAAATAAAAAGGTACGATACTTTATTGACAGACCTCGTATGTGCCTAATAAATTCAATTCAACTGCACGTAGCAGCGCATAGTTACGTTCCGTCACATTGTGAATGAGGCGAAATGTCTCCACACACACTCCCATATGCATCCTACCATCAGTTGCTGAACAATTCAGATCGCTCCAGTTTGCTCCTCAAAATTCACAGAAGAACTTTGTGATTGCATGCTTTGTTGGGCTCTGTGCCATGGAGTGGCGCAGAGAGGAGTAGGAGATGGAGAGAGCCAGATGTGTGGCTACATGCGGTTCTTGTCTCGCTCATTTTCCCAAACATCAGGCACATGCAGCAGGTGGAACACCTGCAGGAGTGTACTGAGTAACATTGGAACGAGGCAAATATGTATTTGATCCACTGTCGATTTTGCAAGTTTTCCCACAACAAACAATGGAGAGGTCTGTAATTTTTATTGTAGGTACACTTCAACTGTGAGAGACACAATCTAAAAAAAAAAAAAAAAAAAATTCAGAAAATAACAGTGCATGATTTTATTGCATCAAAATAAGTATTTGGTAAAGTAGAAAAGCAAACCTTAATATTTGGTACAGAAATTTTTGTTAACAGCAGCAGGGATTTTGCTCCACTCCTCCATAAAGATCTTCTCCAGATCTTTCAGGTTTCAAGTCTCAGCTTCTTCCAAAGATTTTCTATTGGATTCAGGTCTGGAGACTGGCTAGGCCTCTCCAGGACCTTGAAATGCTTCTTACAGACCCACTGCTTTACAGTATTGCCAGAGTTACTTTGAAAAAGTAATCCAATTACTGATTACTCCTTGAAAATGTAATATGGTTACTTTACTGATTACTCAATTTTAAAAGTAACTAAGTTCGATTACTTGTTACTTTATAAGTTACTTTCAGCAGAGTTCTGTGGAGTTAAAATATGTCTTCCATTTTCTGAATAGACTGAACGGGAAAACTGATGCATTTATCACAAAAGTGCACTATGAATTAAGCTATTGCTATTGTTACCCTCTCACCAAACAATGTAGACATCCTCATTTCTGAAAAATAATTTGAAATTACAAACTTAGGTCTACAGGCCTCCCGTCCTTCCTGTACATTTGCATTGTCAAGTGTGTTGGTAGCATGGCACAAGCAGAGGGTCACCCCTTTGAGCCTGTTCTGCTTGAGGTTTCTTCCTCAAATCAGAGGGAGTTTTTCCTTACTACTGTTACTTGCGTGCTTGATCTACGGGTTGGAAGGTTAGACCATACTTGTGTGAAGCACCTTGAGGCAACTTTGTTGTGATTTGGCGCTACATAAAATGAAAATAAATTACTTTGTTACATTTCTTTCTTTCTTTGTTACCTTTTCCCCCCATTGGTCTTTAAACTGTTTTTAAAAATGGAAAGCAGAGTGATATTTGTCTTTCTGGTCCCAAAAATTATCCAGTTCATGACAAAATACTGTGAACTGATCCAAAACAAAATTTACATTTCCACTGAATTAACAAAAAAATTATGTGAACTGAAGAGACATTAAGGGTGAGTATCACTACTTAAACACCTCTGGACCTGGCTAAGTCACAGTGTATACAGTGAGGCAAATAAGTATTTGATCCACTGTCAATTTTGCAAGTTTTCCCACCTTCAAAGAATGGAGATGTCTGTAAATTTTATCTTAGGTACACTTCAACTGTGAGAGACATAATCTAAAACAAAATTCAGAAAATCGCATTGCATGATTTTTAAATAATTAATTTGTTGGGCCACAATGGAAACAAGTGCTTTATGCTTTTTGTGTTACCCTGTATATTTATGTATCCATGTTTATACGGTATTATCTTACACATGTTTACATTTTATACAAATAAAAATCAAATCAAATCCCACAAGTGGCATTTGGTTTTTATTTAACCGCAGGGTTCTGTATTGTGTCCCCTTTTATTTATTTATATCAACCCAGTGATTTTCATTTTCATTATACAGCTAGTTTTTATTTCATTTTTCTCCACATTAGCAACGCGATATGGTGCAACACGTTCCAGCTGCTCGCACTGTGTTCGTGCACGTGTAGGAGCGTGAACAAAACCGTCGCCAGTGTGTTGTGCACACCTGTGTGGCCGTGCATCTCTCACGACAGCAGGTTGATGGTTTGTGGGTCCCCATTTCGTGTTTGGTTCATGGATTTTCTTCCAGTTTCGTGTTACGTGTGAAGGGGCCCTTGAAGAGGTGCTTGCACCAGCTGATGATTCTATTGTAGAGCCTTTACAAGTTTTACAGGATTTCATGGGTTCAATGACTGATTTAGTCACAAGTACTCATGTCAAAGCCTTTGTTATTTTAACACCAATCTGATCGCAAATGCGGGGAAAAAAAGGAAAAAATGTCAAATCATGAAAACTGTCACATTTGTCATTAAAAGCCCTGAGAAGTCAGAAACGTGACTTGGCCCATTTTGTATTTGGACCTCTGGGCATATCAGTGACTGTGGGCTGAAACTAGAGAGGCCCCAAGGTGCAGCAATGGATTAACAGTTAGCTTACTGACTGGAAGGGTCAAAACTGGAACAAAAAAATGTACAAAATGAAAAATAGGAGAGATAATGTAGATGAAATACAGTTCTTTCTACATCAGTTGGCCTGCAGGCTACTCGTACAATTATGAGAGGTAGAAGTCAAGAAAGTATTCTCTTTGGAACTTACTGTAATAATGATGGAACTACAACAAGGAAATTTTCAATATGCGACTGCTGATTTATATAAACAAATTTATGTTAGGTCAAAGAAATAATTATACTTCACTTGATATCTATCAAGATTGATTGATATGGGTGTAGATATACATGCCAGATGTTATTTTATACAATAATTCCTTCCTACAATTTATCAATTACTTCATGTAAAATATTATAACTAGGCCAGTATTATATTTATGCATTTATCGGTGAGAGTTGTTTGTCTTCATTAAGCAAAACATATTTGTTAATTGAAAAGTAATTTCTAATTGTACTCCAGGGCTCAAAATAGTACGTGCATGTGCTAGTTTGTGCACGTATTATTCGAGCGGTGCACGTAATTTTATACTGCACTTGCACTGGTGCAAGTAACTTTATCCAAGTTTTATCAACTATAAGCACCAGTAAAATTAACCAATAAAGGAATAAATAAGGGAAAAAATTTCCAGTGTGTTGTCGTCTTCCCTGCGTTTTATGACTCTCACACATGGAGCGAGTTGCTGTGCTCTATTTGTTGTGTTTGCGTGCGCACATGTAAACAAAGAAAAGAAAAAAACTGGCTGGCTGCTGTTCCTCTCTTTCTGCCCTCAAACTGTCATCATTGTGTTATAAACCAGTCACCATTTGTTTTATTATACATCTGTGTAGTTAATAAAATAATCTTCATGGATGATTAGTTCGCGCGCACATGTGAGAAAAAAAAAAAAAAAAAAAAAAACTGGCTGCCGCTGCGGTTCCTTTATGGAACCCGGGAGAGGTCACTTAAAGTGATATTTTTTTTCTGGCCATGATAATTTGTGCGCATGTTTTCCTTTAATTGAGCCCTCGAATTAATAAAACGTGCGCATGTTTTCCTTTCGTTCAAAATGAACTCCATAATGTGACCTAAATTGTCATCCTCACGACGGGGAGACGCTTCGCCCTCAGCATCCTTTTTAATGTGCTTAAACTCCAGATGATGCCATGCTGGGCAACTGGAGTTCTCTGTATGCGCCCAAACCATAATGATATACCCTGACCAGATCCATTTCTAATGGGGAAATGTATTACAGTGTCTCCTGGTTTGTTGGCTAATAGCCAACATTTATGTGTCAAGACAATATTGAATTGCACGTTTTACAAACTGTGGCCACGTTTAAGTAGATCGTGCCCTTGTTTTACTCAAACGATGCGTAAAACATGCGCACAATATCAAAACGTGCACATATTCTCTCCACATGCAAAACATTTTGCCATGACACTTCCAGGGCTCCGTAGTTCCTCGCTCTCTCTCTCTCCCCTGAAACTTTGTCATAATTGTGTTATAAACCAGTCACCATTTGTTTTATTATACATCTGTGTAGTTAAAATCTTCATGGACGATTCGTTCGCGCGCACGTGAAAAAAAAAAAAAACTGCTGCCGCTGCTCTCCCCTCAAACTCCCCAGAGAGGAAGAGTCTGACGCATCAGAGGAGGAGTTTTAAGGTTGATATAAGACTGACTTTTGGTTGTGCAAGTAACTTTTTTTTGGTGCAAGCATTTTTATTTTTTTTTTTGTTACTAGCACCAGTGCAAATAGGTTAAAAAAATGTATTTCAACCCCTGTACTCTGATGACATGAATAAATTCAGCATGAATTTACAGATTCTCCTATGATTACACTTTCATTAATAAAACCTTGTTTTTCAAAGACTTTCTGACCTCTTATGTAAAGACATACACACACACACACACACACACACACACACACACACACACACACACACACACACACACAGCTGATTGATAACTAGTGAAAGGCGATAACAACGCTTTCATTTGTCTTGCTCATTGTTTTGACTGGTCGTGCTGTCATGCAGTCACACAGTGAAGCAAAATGACTGAACTGGTTTATCGATGTTCACATGAGTATTTTCTTAACTGAGCCAGACCTGGAGGGCAGACTTATCCTACATTACATGCACACAGTTCAGTCAGCTGTTCATCCAACATGACATTTTCCTACCAGCTCCAAAAGATATTTATTTTCAAAAGGCATACAGTGTGACACGTTTAAGATCTGTTTCAATACATGGCTGCAGCCTCCTTGCTGGTTTCTGTTGTTCTTCCAACTGGAAAAAATGGACAGATAAATCCCATGGTAATAAAGAGGCACAAAGACAAAATGAAGTCTCAGAGAAATGCACAATGGAATCTATGCAACTTTTTGAGGTGTCAAATATCTGCAAGGGAATTTAACTTCATGTTAACTGCAGGTGAAGTTGAACAAAAGCTGTGATCAGTGTCAGCCTCTAAAGATAGAAGCAAACTGTAAAAAATGGAGGAACCACTCATCACATTACAGTCTGAATCTTCCTGCCTGCAGGTTTTGCACACAAACCAACCATTACAAGTTCCTTTGACAAAATGTTGTGTGGTGTGATTCTTTTCAAACCTATTATTTAAATGTTCTACTTGTCTCATCAATAGGTCTGTGACCTGTGCCATGAAGAAAATGACTACACTTCCCTGTCAAAAGCAACCATCAGTCAGTTTCTCATTGTTAAAAGTGCACATCAGTCCATATCATCGACGCCGATTCTGGGTCAATCCCCACCTTACTTCCTCATCCCCCATCCGTCTCGTCTCCCATCAACACCCCCCACGTCTACACTGTCTGCTTTGCCATGGGGGGAGGTGGAGAATCAGATTAGCTGTGTTTTCTGCATTTTCATCTGACAGGCTTGTCGAGGTCAGAGGTGCAAGCCAATTTCTGTTTGATTCCACTTAACTTCTGCAGCCTGAAAGCGGAAGCACTGGCTATTAAGATAAATTGTTTTTTACAAACCAAATTGCTTTATGGTAGCATACAGTTCATTTATCATGAGGAACCTCATGAAAACCAACTAACTTGAATAGTGTTACAATTAGTAGTTGGCGAACTGATCAAAAATTGCATCACAGAGTAGCAGATTTGCATTTTGGATATCCCGTTTAGTGGTTTACAGCAATACAAAGACAACATTTAAAAAGATACCTTAGAACACTCTTATGCTGTAATAAACCATCCTTTTAATAGAACATTAAGCCTGGCAAGCTAATTATACTTCCTGCATATGCAACAAGACGCACAACTGGAATGGCGTTGTTTGTCTTTCGGTTGGCCCCGTTTGATCAGTTGTCACCACAGTGGATCCAGTACAGATCTGGAGTACAGCACAACCTGATTATTTGATCCTATACTAACAAAACTGTTTAAGGACCTGTGGCCAACTCTTGGGTCGACTGTGCTGGAAATTATTAATCTGTCATTAACCTCTGGATCTGTTCCTAAATGTTTCAAATCTGCAGTGATTAAACCATTACTTAAGAAATCTAATCTTGACCCTATTGTATTGAAAAACTATAGGCCGATATCAAATCTATCATTTTGCTCTAAAAGTCTGCATTGGGGTTTGGTACAAGTTTTACATATGATACACATCCTGATGCAACTCCAGTGTTACCTCAAGAAACAAACACAGCCTCTGGTCGTCCATCCAATAACTAATCAGGATCATCTGTTTAGCTTCTGAGCGATGATGGGATCAGGCATACACAGAGCAGATTGGCTACTAGTTATAAGTGGAACAGCATGCAGGCACCAAATTGGACATTTCCAGTTATTTAAGGCTAGAGTGTCCACCTCTAATCTAATAAATCCATAGTGTAGAGGACAGAACTTTGGTCTCCACTGTCTTAGATACTGTGGGTCTGATTCTTGGTGGAACCTTTATTTGTTGCTTTCGGGTGATGTTAGGCTTAAAGGGTGTATTGTCTCTCTTGCTATTTTAAGTCTCACACTTGGGAAGTATGGTTAGTGTAAAAAAATATATATTTTTCTTATGCTAGCTTGTCTTTCTATTGTGACCTGAATAAAACCACTGTGCCTTTGCGTGCTAAAAAGTGCTGATAAACCAGGATTGAGACGGGATGTAAAAACATGTTTTTCTGTTTTTCTGATGATTCATGTAACTGAGACAAGGTCAAGTTTGTCTGTCTTATTGGGCAATCAGGAGACGAGGTCAAGTTGTTTTTCCTCATTGAGGCAGGGGTGACACATGCAGCTCAATCAGGGTGGGGGGTTTGTATATTTCCTTTTTCGGTCATGATTAGCGCTGGGATACAAGATGAAACAAGACTACACTGTGCGCAGGACAACAAATGGACCAATCAAGAAAGAATACAACATCTTAGTGGAGTGACACAGTGTTTAGACAGAATGGTATATATGGGTTCAGGGAGATGTAAACAGGGTTCCTGTTCAGAGCCTGATTGCTAGGGCAAATTAAGCGTGAACCCAGAGACTGTTATTGTTACTTTGGCTCATTCTCTGTATTAAAGGCGAGGTCAGTCTGACAACTGGACTGAGTCCTGGTCATCTTTCCCTCTCTCATCAACTGACACGCGGGGTGTGACCAAGGTAAATTGTTGAACAATTTCATGTTGATGTTTTGGGTTTACAGTTGTGTGATACTGTAGTAAAATGTCCGCTCCAACATTAGCCTCTGGACTAAACTTCTGTATTCATGGCCAAAAAAAATAAACATGTTCAGCACTGGCACAAATATTGTTCATCAGTAACCACCAAGCTGTTAGGCACATTGCCCCTTTGAACATGGTAACACCTAGAGTCCCTTGATTGAGAGAGGTATGACATGACGAGTCGGGGGAAAAAAAACAGTCATGTGACTCGTGGTGCCACCTTGGGTCCAAAATAGCATTCGCTGTTAATCTGTCTGCCTGTAAATCCAGCTATTTTATTTATTTATTTGCTGAAAATGCTGGGTTGCTGTGCATTTGGATACACAAACAGACAGTAAGGCCTTCAAGATGTACAGATTCCCTTCAGATCCGAATAGAAGAAAAATTTGGGAAAATAAAGTTAGCTGTGTGGGATGGAAGCCGACATCATTGTCAAAGCTTTGCAAGGTAGGTAAATTTATTGTTCAGCCCATGTACAGCAATACTCACCTAACAGTCATCGTATAAACCAGATATTCGCAGTCACCGGGAAAAAAAAAGAAAAATTCCCAACGTTTTTCTATTGTTTTTCATGTAATAAATACCGTATATATCGGATTGTGTATAATGGATTTTTGCTCACATCTGATAAAATGTCCCATAAATCGCAATGTATTTCCTTTAAAAACCCCAAGCAGTCAGGATGTGCAAAGTAAAAGAGGTACAAATTTAAGTTCAGTGATCTGACACTCGCCGATTTGAGGAAAATGGGACAGTCATTTCCGTGATTAAAAGCCCGACTACTTTTTTTTTTTTTTTTTACACCGTGCTCAGACTCGGACCCGCAGCCTGATGTGCACCTGTTAAATCAGACACAAAAGGCTGTCATTTGACACTTTTCTGCTTCCACTGCTTTGTCTCAAATTATATTATAATAGTTTTTGCAGTCTGCACGCTGATTACAAGTGGATCAGAAAGGTCTGCAACTTTACAGCACAAAGTTGGAAAGAGAGGAAATTGTACACCTTACCTTTGATTTGGAGGTGATGACTGCAGAAAGAAAAGCTTGTTGAGGGTCAAATTAATCCATAATAAAGCATAATCCAGGGAAGGAAAACTTTAAAACTTTCACGCACGTCACTGCATGACACAAAGTTACAGAGCTGCAGAAGCATAAATTAGGCTTTAAATTAATTAAATAAAATCATAAATTGTCAATTTATGCAAATTTAATAGCTTAACTATTTTTATATTTATTTTGACAGTACCTGTACCTGAATGTGTTGCTGTATGTGGTTAAATGATTTTAAAAAAAATGTTGAAAACATAAAAGGTTCATTCAGTAGTACAGCGCAGTTGGGACCAAAACGGCGCCATGTTCTAAATTGACGTTACTCTCCTCAATCAAGGGATGCTAGTAACACCCAGCCACCTATTTCAACAACTATCGATCAACCCAACAGCTATTTCTGACACCAAACACTGTTTCCAAAATACTACAATTATTCACACCAAACACTCCATGAAACCTATTGATCAAACACATTTTGAAATAATACCTATCTACTCTGTTTGCCAGCCTACTGTTTCGGTTGTTCATGACCACATGAAGTCATCTTACACCCTGTTGGAAGAATCTTGACCACCATTTTAGTCTCCATTGTTATTGACAAACATCCCAAAAAAGCAAGGTGGGGGTGTTGCTCTTATTTTTTATATATCTAAGTTTAGTTTATTAGCTGTTGGGGGTCACAAATATAATTAATTTGAACATCTAATTTTCCACTCTCCCCACAATGCTACATATTGCCAAGATCACAAGAATAAAAATCAGCCATGTCACTGTATATAAGCCCTCTGGCTCATACTCTGAATTCTTAGATGAATTTGGTGAGTTTATCTCTACCTTGTCAACTAGTGCTGATAATCAGATGATTGGTGGCATTCCTATAAATAAGCCTTCTGATCCCTTCTGCAAATCTTTTATGGAAATTACGGATGTATTAGGATTCCAGCAATGCATTCAGGATTCAACGCACATTAGTGGAAATACCCTGGATTTGGTTCTCGCACGTGGTGTTGCTGTCACAAATACTGACATCATGACAACACGATTGCTCAACCTATATTAAAACCATGCCCCCAAAACACAGTCACCTTGGTTCAATAATTACTTGCGTGACCTCAAGCATAAGGCTAGAGGTCTAGAACGGAAATGGCGTAGTTCAAAATTAGAAGTATTCCACTTTGCGTGGCGTGATGCCATCTTAGACTATAAGCATGTACCACTGGCTACAAAGCGGATCTATTACTGTGATTGGATCAACAAAAACAAGCATAACTCAAAGTTCTTTTTCAACACGCAACACTTATTCATGGACAACCACCTGTAAGTCGCTCTCCTTTTACAGCACAAGATTTATTAGATTACTTCGAGAAGAAAATAGACAACATTAGGTTAAACAGATCGCAGCATGCCTTAACCCAGCCACTACACCCTGCTATTGAGGTGGGTGCCATCACTGAGGTATTACCTAGTTTTACAGAATTTGATAGTATCTCACTGGGTGTGCTGATGAAACTTGTAACGCTACAAAAAGCACAACCTGATTATTTGATCCTATACTAACAAAACTGTTTAAGGACCTGTGGCCAACTCTTGGGTCGACTGTGCTGAAAATTATTAATCTGTCATTTACCTCTGGATCTGTTCCTAAATGTTTCAAATCTGCAGTGATTAAACCATTACTTAAGAAATCTAATCTTGACCCTATTGTATTGAAAAACTATAGGCCGATATCAAATCTATCATTTTGCTCAAAAAGTCTGGAAAAGATGGTTTCACGGCAGGTAGTGGACCACCTTACTGAGAATAATCTTTTTGAGCAACTGCAGTCTGCTTTTAGAAAATATCATTCCACAGAGACAGCTCTCACAAAAGTGGTAAACGATCTTCTGCTTGCAATGAATTCAGACACCACTACTGTTCTGGTGCTGTTAGATCTTAGTGCTGCGTTTGATACCGTGGATCACCATATTCTATCCTTTTAGGATTACTGGGAATGCCCTTGCATGGTTGACATCATACCTGACCAGTCATTCTCATTGTGTTTTGTACAATAACACTACCTCTAACCTTAGTGACATGAAATTTGGGGTTCCACAGGGGTCTGTCTTAGGGCCCCTTTATATAGCACCCCTTGGGCACATATTGCTGCATTTTGGGATTACCTTTCATTGCTATGCTGATGATATTCAGTTATACATGGCAATAACTACTGGTAATCTCATCCACATAAAACCCTTAGGAGATTTCCTTGCATCAGTGAAAAGCTGGATGTCTAGCAATTTCCTACTTTTAAACTCTGACAAGACTGAAATGATGGTTCTTGGTCCAGTCAGACATCGGCATCAATTTGACCAGCTAACACTTAACCTAAGCTTATGTGTCACACATCACACTGACAAAGTGAGGAACCTTGGGGTAATTTTTGATCCTACGATGTCCTTTGACTTTCATATTAGAGAATAGAACAGAACTGTTTCAACTTGATCTGGCACAAAATAAAATATGAGATGACCTGAGATTCATGTCATGGGAAAAACATGTTTGATTCAGAAAGTTTTTCCGTCCAGGATTTCATCTTTATGAGAGCAAATTTACTTCTTACAGAAGTGTTTCTTTTTATTATTGTTTCTGCACCAATGACACCAGATCAAATTACTTGTATGTGAGAACTTACTTTGCAATAAATTTGATTTGACAATCAAATCAGTCCAGGTTTAGCTCTTGTATAAACAAGACAATTAGGGGTTATATTGTTTTTAAAAAGTATGCAATCCCACTCAGAAATGTTAAAAAGAAAAAAACTAAACTGTCAACATGACAGTAAAACTCTGCCTGTCTGACTGGATTAAAGGTACAGTGTGTCATTTTTAAAGAAGACGAGAGCAACTGATATGTCCATCAAATATTGTGTTTTTAAACTTTTCAATGTTATTTATTTTATTAACTTAGACAAACATGCAAAAGAACTTTGATATTATAACAAGTGTATTTTTTTTTTTTTTTTTGTCTATTATTCTTGCTTTCAATGCATCTAAAACCAGTCAAAATGACTCGCAACGCGCCGCCTCGGGTGATAATTTCCAACAGCACCACTATACTAAAAATTTCTGGGGTGAACCCTGAAAGCCCATCGCAACAAAACGCAGCCGCACAACAAACTTATTCCAGTATCTAAAACACAGGCATCCAGCTGCATGGGAAAACCAGCTTACTCTGGTGGAATAATTTACCCAAGTGTATTTTTTAAATCAAAAGAACAGTTGGAGCTTCAACTCCAGGAGGTAAGTAGGGGTTTAGATTTTTGATAAAACAAAAGCAAAACTTGTTTTGAGTTCTCTCTGTCATTTGTACTACATGTTTTGTTTTAAAAAGTAGGGGGGTAAAAAATAATAATAAATAAATAATCGTGGGGGGGGGAATAGAAAAATCAGCAAATCCTGGATCTTGTAAGCAACACACAATAGCCTTATTTAAACAACAAAGTAAATGTTGTGCTCGGGGAACGCCATGTTGACTGATCGCTTCCCACCTGGACATTTCTGTGTGCAGTTTGCATGTTCTCCCTGTTTTTACACGGGTGACCTCCGGCTGCTCAGGCTTTGTCCCACTTCCAAAGACATGTGAGTTAGGTGGAAACTTTAAATTGACCGTAGCTGTGAGTGAGAGGGTGAATGCATTAGTCTATATGTGGCTCTGCAACAGAGTAGCATCCCGTCCTGGGTGTAACCCGCCTTTTGCTTTATGACTACTAGATTAGGCTCCAGCCCCATTGTGACCCTTAACTGGAGTAAGGGAGTATAGAAATGAATGTTGTGCTTAGAAACAGAAGTAGCACTAGAGTGTTGTTCTAATAGTAAATGCTAAAAGTTAATGCAACTAGATGGGTCGTACCATTGTTCTTTCAGGCTAGCATTCCCTTAGTAGATGACGTCATGGACCCAAGACTCGAGAGTTAATTACACACAAGGATATGAGGCACTGATTATCACAAAAATGCGGCTTAGTGATGGCATGCTGAACTTTATGTTTCACCTCAGTGGTATGCTACTATTTTGAGGGGTACGTGATGGATTGTGCATCTGCATACAAACAGTCTGCTGCCCAAACTATTCCCTGGTCAGCGGTAACTGCACAGAAACAGCAATCGTTTTGACAATGAAATCTTGCTCTCGTTATTTGCTTCAGGGCTGTTATATAATCAGGGTACATAAGTGAATTTTAAAGATAAAGTCTGGTTTAATGACAAGATGAAAATTACCAACAAAGTTTAGTTTGCCATGCATGGATGACTACTACTATACTGGTCTAGCAGCAGCAATGGCCATTTGATTTGATATCCCTATTTGTTTACCAGCAGAACTCTAATTATACGAGTTTTTACTAAAATATCTGTCATTTCCATGATGTCTAATTTTGAGGGGCTGCCAGAACTAATATTTATTTAGTAGGTAAACACTAAATGGACAAATTTCCCTATCAAGATGTTTTGAGGTCCAGTCCCAAGTTGGAATTGAAAGTATCAATACTTGTGATTATACTAATCTAAAGCCAATTTTGCTGCTGCAATATGACACACAAAGCTACATTAAATTGCAAAAATAATTTCAGGAATCTAAATCATTCTGTAATGAGAGAAGAAAGAGAGCAGAGTAAAGCTCACCCATCCCCATAATGCTCAGCTGTTAATGCTTCAAAACAAACATCAGCAACTGAGGTGGTTTATGTCTTTGTGTTTAAAAATGTAAATAAGTAAACAAATGAGACAAAGGGATTCTTGAGCTTCATATTCCCAGTGTACTCTGGCAAGTTAGATTATTCCTTTTGTAAGATATCAAGTCAGAAAAAAGAACGTATATTTTTAGGTTCAGTATTTTATCAAAATTAGCAATGCACAAAATAAAGTGTATATTAATAACAGATGATGGATTACCATTATAACATTTTACATTAAAATAAATACCTAGAGATAAACTCTTTCCAAAGCATTTATTTAAAGTGCATGAAAAGTTACAGTGGTGTTCTTCATACAATCAGCAAGACGTTCAGGTAGAAGATGATCCAATAACTGTCTCTTCCAATTTAGACTTGATTACAAATACACAAACCAAAAAAATCCTCATGATACTAAATTATAAACTGTGCATGACTAATTAAACATCATTAGAAGATCTCCTGAGTAGTTTTGATAAATTATGGACTTAAAATATTTGTTATTTGACAAACTATTTCATGTCTACTGCTCCCACCACGATCTGGACCCAGATAAATGGCTGAAAATAAATGAATGAATAGCGCACTGGTTTTGCACTTAGCATTTGCCACTTTGCTATAAATTCATGAGCAAATTCTTTGGATGTGCACTGAATATCACTGCTGGAGAACTTTCCATGGACATTTCTGCTCCCGAGTAGCTCAGTGGTCACCCCCTGCTCCCATGCGTGTCCTCTGCCACACGCAGGAGAAGACAGAGACCTGGATCGCAGCGAAAAAGCAGCAATGAATACCTGTTTGAAAGATTCCACAGGTGAGCATGTGAATTGAAAACAGGTGAGTGTCATGATTGGGTATAAAAGGAGCATCCCCAAAAGGCTCAGCCATTCACAAACAAAGATGGGGCGAGGATCACCACTTTGTGCAGGGGCAGTCCTGGAGGCGGGCCGACCGGGCAGCCGCCTGGGGCGGCATCGCAGGGGGGGCAGCACGACCGTGTGGAAAAAAAAAACAGTCAAAAAACAAAAACCGGGGTGGGGGTGGGGGGGTTGTCCTGACAGGGGGGGGTTTCGTGGTTACGTTACGGCAGAGCGGCACCCCCACCTTCCCCCTCCCCCCGTCCCATGGTGGCTTTCCTCTCTCACTCAAACCCGCAGCTTCACAGTGCTTTAAACAGTGTGGACGCTGAGTGTCCAGAGTTCAATTGCAAAGCAAAGAGTGCAGCGAAACGAGACGAGTCATTGGATAAATGCTGGGCTTTGTCCCGCCCATCGGACGCTCAGCGTCTCTGGGGGTCTACGGGGCAGTGGGCTGGCCTCGGCTGGCCCGGACGCTCAGCTTCTGCATGATGATTGGATGATCTGTCTGAAGCTGAATCCCTTTTTGATTGACAGTGAAATGAGCGAATCAGCGATCTTTTGGTGTAAACATCCGTGGGAGCATTTTTTAATTTTCATTCTGTTCTGAGTTGAACCGGAGACTTTCCTAATCCTCTTAGCGGCACATGTAAAAGGTATCCTCGGCTGCAAGCTGAGCTGGCATTTTACAGCCTCGGGACAATGAAGTGGCTAACTTTTTAGCACACATTTTCAGCAACAATTCTCCAGTATCAGAAAATGTCCTGGGTTGGATCTGTATTTTCCAATATTTGAATTATGTTGGTATCAGAACCAGATACCGATCCGGGATCAGTTTGGTCCCATCCCTAATTGAGATCGTTCATTGAGATTTGTGTTAAAGTACTGGCATATTTGCTAGTCACTGATTCGTCTATATTTTGATGCTATCATATTGTGATCCTGCCACAATGTAATACATATTTTACTCAAAGAAACTTTACTTTTTATGATTTATTGTTTTCATTTTTGATGCAAAAGAAAGCAAAGAAAGAAAAGATTACGTGCCTTTTACAGACAAAGGCTATCTAAATAAATGTAATATTGTTCTCTCAATGTGTGTTTTTTTTTTTGGTACTTTTTTTGTATTTAAAAAACATACAAAATTCCATACTGTATTCCATCAGATAATGGACAAATATATTAGAGAGTGGAATAAATATGAAGAACCCTAAAACAATCATTTATTTATCATTTATTCCAATATAAAGTCAATGGGGTGTGTACACACACAAACACACACAGGTCAGCCTAACTTATCGCTCCACAGAATTTAATTGAAAAGGTATCCTGCTGAAAGACAATAAAAATACGACAGCAACTACAGTTTAATTATGGTTTAGTACCAGTGTGCACTTGGTACTCTGCATGGATTTTGGTCCAAACATGGTACCAAGTGGTGTACAAATTTTATCACCACTCATGGTTCAAGTATTTGCAAATAAACCACTGATGAGAAAAACTGCTTCATTTGGGAAAGAATGCAACTTCATGCACTGTGTTACAACAGAGTGAGAGTCTTAAAACGCACTGTTCAAAGTCTTAACTTGCAATTATTAAAGTGCAGAAGTTTAAATATAAAAATTATCTAATTTCTATGAGCTTGAAAAGTTTTGCAGAGTCAAATGTATTCTGCAGTGGATACGTATGAAATAAATATGCAAGTCCTATAAAGGCCCATTGGTGTAGGTGCGTATCCCAGGATACCGTAGCATGAAGGACATGAAAGTCTACAACTCAAACGAGACAGGACATCAATCCATCACTGTTACTTTCTCAGCTGAGGCTGGCACCCATTTACAGCTGGATAGGTTGTGATAATGCAGATTAAGTGTCTTCTCCAAGGAAACAGACAGGTAGCATAAAGCACACACCTGAAACCAAACCCTGCTTTGTACATTGGTCATCTATCTACTATCCCACAGAGCCACCTGCTGTAAATGTGTTCCACTAAGTGAATCAGCTCTATCAGAGTGCATCTGTACTATGACAGAATTTGTGCAACACCATGATAGAGTTGATTTAACATTATTTGAAGTGGGACCATTATGTATTTTCTGCCAAATCTATTTAAATCTACAAACTTTGCTGTGTTCTTATGAAGGTGTCCAGTCAGTAAAAGCAGCTAAAGGGTGATAGCCATTTATAATTCCATTCATGCATGAAATAGCCAACGTATTAAAGCTGAGATAGCATAGATATTTAATGCTGAAATCAGCATTTTTATGTCTTGTCTGTCTGTCATCTCATTACATTGAAACACAAGAAGACAAAACAGACAAACTCCAGCAGTGATTAAGCTACTTAGGACTGAAGGTGATAAGCCAGCTGGTCTGTCTCGCGTGTATACACACACACACACACACACTTTAAATCTACACAGCAGTGACTGATTTCAGCTTGCATACAAACAAGTGCAACAAAATCTGTTTACATTTAGGTTGTATCCAAAATCACTCCCTTGTTCCCTCATTCTCTGTCCCAGTGTTTCACACTCCCTATTTAGTGAGCAGAAATAGGCCTGGGCGATATATCGATTTATTCAAATTTTTTTGTTGCGGACGTTTTAAAAAATAAAAAATTTGAATTTTTTTCTCCTCTTGCAGCGGCGCATCTTTTTGTCCCCAGGACCTTCCGTAGCTCCTCCCTCCCCGTCTCGTTTCCTTCATACAATAACAAACATGGCTAACCACTAATGGAGAGCGAGTTTCGCCAGTGGTTTGGGATTGCTATGACAGACGTGGAACAAGTGACTGCACGCTGCAAAGTCTGTCTAAAGCCATGGTTCTCCCCAGACAATGGAACAACGGCATAGTGCCGTTGTATTTTTGTTTAATCCAGCCAGTCTGTTTTTGCTGATCGGACTGCTGCCTGCTCGTCCTTCCCCGCCGGCAGCCAGCCGAGCAGAGTCACAGCGCTGCAGCTCAGAGTGAGAGAACAAAGACTCCGTCAAAGTCTTCCAACAAAAACAGCTCCTTCTGCCTGCGTAGCTAGTGACACATTAAGGCTTTATTTTACAGATGAAAGCTTTCATGTTTCCAATGTTTACCCAAATAAGCCGCAAAGACGGTGTTATGCCGTGTTCACACCGGGCACGTTCAGACGCTACAAATTCGTGGGGGTCGTGTGGCGACGGACGTGCCTCCTTCGCCCAGTGTGTCGCTCTGCTTGGCTGGACTTTCACTGCGAAAATTTGCCCCGGTGCTCAGCGTCAAGTCATCATGACGGACCTTGATCACACGGAGCGAGTTGTTGTGAAAAGCTCCCAATACAGAGAGTATCATTATTTGCTGCAGGAGCTGCATCTGGATGACGGCCGCTTCCAGCGGTCCTTCCGCCTCTGCGGGACCCAGTTTGAGGACCAACTGTCCCGTTCACGCGCGTACATGTAAACAATTAAAAAAAAAGAAAAAAAGAAACTCCACTGCTTGCTGCAGCTCGCTCTTCCCCAAAAAAACTCTGTCATAATTGTGTTTAGAAACTAGTCACCATTTGTTTTATTATACATCTGTGTAGTTAATTAATAAAATATTCTCCACACAGACGATTCGCTCGCGCGCGCACGTTAAAAAAAGAAAGAAAGAAAGATACTCCGCGGCTTGCTGTGAGGCTGCTCCTCACTCTTTCCCAAAAAACTGTCATAATTGTCTTTAGAAACCAGTCACCATTTGCTTTATCATACATCTGTGTAGTTAATAAGTAAAATAATCTCCATGGACGATTCCCTTGCGCGCGCACGTAAAATAAAAAGAAAATGAAACTCCGCTCCCCCTGCTGTGGTGCTGCTGCTCGCTCGAAAAAACTCTCTCATAATTGTGAAATAAAGGACAAAAGAGACATAAGTCCTGCTCAGGCTGCTACCAGATACAGGACATGTTCACATCTTCAGTCAAACTCCAAACATCTCCACGTCACTACATATCCAGGCCTTGGTCATCGTGTGCGAAGAGATGAAAAAGTTCAGATTTTTCAACTTGGGGAGGAGGGCAACACGATGTGACGCGACGCAATATCATGCTACAAACGCGCAAAACGCTCAAAATCGCTTCACTCGCGTCCATCGCGTCGCGCTGCACGGTTTGGCGCCAAAACGCGTCATTACATAGGAATTACATGGCAACCTGTGGCTGCAGTCACTTGTGTCGCGCCCGGTATGAATGCAGCATTATAGTGAAGAGTCTCTCGTTCGCTCACAGAGAGAGAGAGCAGGAGGGAAAAAGTGTGAACAGATGCTCCACACTATTTAAAAAAAAAACAAAAAACAGCGAAGCAATTTTAAATCAATGATCATCTTCACCACACAATTCAGTGAAACAGTAAAGTGTGAAAAACTGATTCAGAAAGTTTTTCCATCCAGGATTTCATCTTTATGAGAGCAAATTTACTTCTTACAGAAGTGTTTCTTTTTATTATTGTTTCTGCACCAATGACACCAGATCAAATTACTTGTATGTGAGAACTTACTTTGCAATAAATTTGATTTGACAATCAAATCAGTCCAGGTTTAGCTCTTGTACAAACAAGACAATTTGGGGTTATATTGTTTTTAAAAAGTATGCAATCCCACTCAGAAATGTTAAAAAGAAAAAACTAAACTGTCAACATGACAGTAAAACTCTGCCTGTCTGACTGGACTAAAGGTACAGTGTGTCATTTTTAAAGAAGACGAGAGCAACTGATATGTCCATCAAATAGTGTTTTTAAACTTTTCAATGTTAGTTATTTTATTAACTTAGACAAACATGCAAAAAGAACTTTGATATTATAACATAAGTGTATTTTTTATTTTTTTATTTTTTTGTCTATTATTCTTGCTTTCAATGCATCTAAAACCAGTCAAAATGACTCGCAACGTGCCGCCTCGGGTGATAATTTCCAACAGCACCACTATATTAAAAATTTCTGGGGTGAACTCTGAAAGCCCATCGCAACAAAACGCAGCCGCACAACAAACTTATACCAGTATCTAAAACAGAGGCATCCAGCTGCATGGGAAAACCAGCTTACTCTGGTGGAATAATTTACCCAAGTGTATTTTTTAAATCAAAAGAACAGTTGGAGCTTCAACTCCAGGAGGTAAGTAGGGGTTTAGGTTTTTGATAAAATAAAGCAAAAACTTGTTTTGAGTTCTCTCTGTCATTTGTACTACATGTTTTGTTTTAAAAAGTAGGGGGGTAAAAAATAATAATAAATAAATAATCGTGGGGAGGGAATAGAAAAATCAGCAAATCCTGGATCTTGTAAGCAACACACAATAGCCTTATTTAAACAACAAAGTAAATGTTGTGCTCGGGGAACGCCATGTTGACTGATCGCTTCCCACCTCCCTGTTTTTACACGGGTGACCTCCGGCTGCTCAGGCTTTGTCCCACTTCCAGAGACATGTGAGTTAGGTGAACTGGAAACTTTAAATTGACCGTAGCTGTGAGTGAGAGGGTGAATGCATTAGTCTATATGTGGCTCTGCAACAGAGTAGCATCCCGTCCTGGGTGTAACCCGCCTTTTGCTTTATGACTACTAGATTAGGCTCCAGCCCCATTGTGACCCTTAACTGGAGTAAGGGAGTATAGAAAATGAATGAATGTTGTGCTTAGAAACAGAAGTAGCACTAGAGTGTTGTTCTAATAGTAAATGCTAAAAGTTAATGCAACTAGATGGGTCGTACCATTGTTCTTTCAGGCTAGCATTCCCTTAGTAGATGACGTCATGGACCCAAGACTCGAGAGTTAATTACACACAAGGATATGAGGCACTGATTATCACAAAAATGCGGCTTAATGATGGCATGCTGAACTTTATGTTTCACCTCAGTGGTATGCTACTATTTTGAGGGTACGTGATGGATTGTGCATCTGCATACAGACAGTCTGCTGCCCAAACTATTCCCTGGTCAGCGGTAACTGCACAGAAACAGCAATCGTTTTGACAATGAAATCTTGCTCTCGTTATTTGCTTCAGGGCTGTTATATAATCAGGGTACATAAGTGAATTTTAAAGATAAAGTCTGGTTTAATGACAAGATGAAAATTACCAACAAAGTTTAGTTTGCCATGCATGGATGACTATTACTATACTGGTCTATCAGCAGCAATGGCCATTGGATTTGATATCCCTATTTGTTTACCAGCAGAACTCTAATTATATGAGTTTTTACTAAAATATCTGTAATTTCCATGATGTCTAATTTTGAGGGGCTGCCAGAACTAATATTTATTTAGTAGGTAAACACTAAATGGGCAAATTTCCGTATCAAGATGTTTTGAGGTCCAGTACCAAGTTGGAATTGAAAGTATCAATACTTGTGATTATACTAATCTAAAGCCAATTTTGCTGCTGCAATATGACACACAAAGCTACATTAAATTGCAAAAATAATTTCAGGAATCTAAATCATTCTGTAATGAGAGAAGAGAGCAGAGTAAAGCTCACTCATCCCCATAATGCTCAGCTGTTAATGCTTCAAAACAAACATCAGCAACTGAGGTGGTTTATGTCTGTGTTTAAAAATGTAAATAAGTAAACAAATGAGACAAAGGGATTTCTTGAGCTTCATATTCCCAGTGTACTCCGCCAAGTTAGATTATTCCTTTTGTGAGATATCAAGTCAGAAAAAAGAACGTATATTTTTAGGTTCAGTATTTTATCAAAATTAGCAATGCACAAAATAAAGTGTATATTAATAACAGATGATGGATTACCATTATAACATTTTACATTAAAATAAATAGAGATAAACTCTTTGCACACCAGACAAAGAACCCGAGGGCCTTCCTCACCTTCTTCCCTTTGCGAGAATATGGATGCAGCTGCACACAATTTACAGGCGATGCTCAAGTGCACACACGGGATTGTGCACACACAGACGTGCGCATTCAATCAAACGTCTAGGCTTATTGCATGTTTGCCAAAGACCTCACATTTGCACGCTACAGTAGACCTTTAGACAAGACAAGAGCCACTGTTCCTTTTCCTGCTCTCCTCGCCCCTTCTACTCTCTGTCCCCACCCCTTTTCCTCTTTGATTTCTTTATTGTTGTTGTTGTTGTTCTGAATTACAGGAAGCTTTGCTCTTTTTGGAAGTTTATAAAACAAACAATGACAATGCAAGCAATTGACTGCCTAAAAAACAATGCCAGCTACTCTTGCGTCAGCTCGCCCTTCCTCTCTACCGCAGCATCTACAAATACAGACAGGTCTTCAGCCCAGTTTACCCTGTAACCTTGTGCCCTTTGTGCATATGTTTGTGTGTAGCTCAGCACAGAGCACAAAGATGTCCTCAGTCTACTCTGCACTTAAAGGGCCTGAGGTACCCCACCTCACCCTACCAAAAAAAAAAAGTCCAAGATAGGATTCCTGTAGGAAAATAAAAATGATTTCCATTTGTAGAATTACTAGAAACCTATAGGACAAAGTTATTCCAATTGCTGATAGCCATCCTACAGGATTCCTATTAGTGAAAATCTGCAGGGATATTTTTTTTTTTTTTTTTTTTTTTTTTTTTTTTTTTTTTTGAGTAGGTCAAACTCAGATCTCCTGTGATAGTGTCCCTTTTTTCTGACCACAGCATCCATAGTCTGAACAGAACAACCAGAATGTTACTAATATTAATCCTGACAGTGAATTTTGCACAATACCTTTCCAAATAGCACAAATATTGAAGAAATCTATATAAAATAATAAACATTCACGTAAATGATGGACTGCTTCAATTGCACCATACATCAGTCCATAAAGAGGTTTTCTTGTGGTCAAGCAGAGCAGTACGAATAATTATAGAAGAGACAGTGTAAAAGGCCAGCTGACATATGATGACAGCCTGATAACAGAAAAATGCAAATGTATAGACTGAAGCCTCTTTCATCACGCACTGAATTTGAATGGATGAATTCAAATAAATACACATGTATTTGTGTGTGTGTGTGTGTGTGTCCTTTTATACCCCCAAGAGTGGGTGGAAGGATCAGGGAGACAGAAAGCTGGTGACATTCCAGCATTTTGGTCACAGTTTTGCTTTACACACAACAGTTCTCCTTTTTGCTCAAAGGCCACATGAGCTAGAGAAAATTTAAAAAAAAAGGATGAAGCAAATGTTGAGAGTGACATTTGCGAAGACACTTCTTGATCACAAATCAGACAGTTGTAGGTTTTAAAATTTTGTAAACATTCCTTGTCTGACACAAATGCTTTTGAGCATGCAGACCGTATACATTATCAAACAATACATTTATCTCTGCTGTGAGTCAGATTTGATCACTTGTTTCACAATAAACCCGACACAAACTTTCACAGAGGCTTCAGCTGAGTAAAGACAAACTCGCTTATCAGCAACTCACATGAAGCAGGAAGTGAACAGGAAGTGCGACTAATCCAGTAGCAACCTTTAAGGAAGTCCTTCTGCAATAGCAGCACACCCAATGAGAGTGCTGATGCACTTAGACAAAAACCTTTAACAGACCAGTTACGTATCACCAGTGATGCCGGTAACCCGTTACTCTAATCTGACCACTTTTTTAGTAACGCGTTAATCTTTCCAAATCAGTAATCAGATTAAAGTTACTTCTCCAAGTCACTGTGCGTTACTATTATTTTTGCATTGTGGGTCGATAGCAGAATTAAACTTGGTCCATGGGCAGGAGGTCGGGGTTTGACTGAACTGCCCACTTTAAGCGAGCTGTGAGCTTTTCATCTGCGGTATTTTTTGTAGCAGCTATGATCGTCCTCACCTCTTAAAGCGCAGTGACAACAGCACACCTGCACTAAGCTTTACAAAGACATTTTATGTTTTTTTTTCTCCTTTATTTAGAATTCTGAGCTGAGCCGCTCCGTATCTGCTGCTAAAAACAGCTGATCCTCAGCGACGCATCAACAACTAACACTATTTTCCACTCAAATGCACCTAAACTCTTTCTGAGAACCACATGATGTGAAAACGCAATAAAACTGTCTTACCTGTAAATCTGGTCATGTTTTCTGCATAAATTAAATGTTATCTATTCTTTGTGCTCAAACGCCAAAGCGGGGCGAATCCAAATGGAATGGGGCCGTGGGGCAGGGATGTTTAGAGAGAATTTAAATGTTAGAAAGAATTTAATAGTTACATTTATAAACAATGTAGGTTAGAAATTGCAAGTTTTACTGTTACAGTGCTGTCAACAGTTAAATATGAGGTCAAGAAAGAGGTCTTTATTTTACTTTTTATAAAACAAGTATTTATTTTCATTGAAGCCAACAAAGGGTGACTATAAAGTGAGTTTTGGCAAAACAAGTATCACTGTCATGTTGAGGTGGCAGAGGGTTGTTGTGGACAGCTGGGGAAAGTAATGAAAAAATAACTAGTAATCTAACTTAGTTACTTTTACAATTGAGTAATCAGTAAAGTAACTAAGTTACTTTTTCAAGGAGTAATCAGTAATTGGATTACTTTTTCAAAGTAACTGTGGCAACACTGCACATCACATGTAAGCACCAAACCCTGTCAGAATTTCTCCTGAAAACCTTTTGCATCTCAGGGGGGTTTTAATTACAATATTCCTGAGCCACTAGAATTCACCCTATTGAGGTTTCAAATCTCGTGCAAATCTCACAAAATCTCAGAGGTTACAGCATAGCGAGAAGTCAATAACATGGTGAACTGCTATAAAACAGTCATAATATTGTAATTTAACTTCTGCACACAATGGCATCAACACTACAAGGTAAAACGTTTTTTCCTATTGTGCCTAAAACTGTTGTGAATATATTATCTAGGTTTTTAGGTTATTATCTAGGTTGTGTTTTCAACCCTGTTTTTTGTTTGTTTGTTTGTGAACAGCCTGGAGAACAACAAATTTTGCTATAAAATTTACTGAAAATTCATATCCTAATAGGCAAGAATTGATTCAATTTTCAAGGTCATAGGTCAAAGCTATGAAAAATCCCTATCCCTATGTTAAATTGAAGGAATTTTCAAAAATTCATAACTGTCAAAAAAGATCAATTTTCTTTCATATTTGAGAGCGTTATGTAAGATGGATCCTTTATCGACTGACAATGTTTGATCCAGATACAGATTACAGATTTTGTGGCCATTTAAATTTAACATTGAAAACCCCATTTAATGTACATTTTACATTATATCTTAATCAAACATACCCCAATCACTCTCACATTTTATAGTGCGGCACAGACTGGCACTCACTATCACGTCACAAAATGTGATCTGGATCTGATCCAGATTGTAGATTTTGTGGACATTTGAATTTAATATTGAAAAACCCATTTGGTGTACATTTTGCATTATATCTCAATCTAAAGTCCCTCAATCACTCTTATTTTTCTCTTATGGATTTATCTACACCACCAAAATTGGATGGAGGTTCCAATTTTATGCCTGTTTGTCTGTCTTCCAGTTATCAGTCAGAAACCAAGTTCCAAAAAGCAATGACAAATTGTGCACAGCAAAGATAACCAATGTTCTGTGGAAATTATCTGAAAAAGAATTCAGAAACCAAAACAGTGGGAAAAAAATAAAAATAAAAACCTGACAACACAAAAAAAAAACTTCAATTCAAGTGCATGAATTCCACACAAACATTGCTACTCGGCAGCATTCAAGCTAAAAGTCATGAAAGAAGAGGAAGGGGAAGCAGCATGCTACGCAAATTTTACTAGTCCACAGGAAATGCGTCTGGGAGTGGTGTAGGAACAAGGATAAGCTTGCAACCCTAGCCAAAACAGCAAAACGGCTACCTGGTGGTGGGAGGAAAGTGCGTTATCACGACATTGAAGAGAAGCTGATAAAAAGGTTCTCGGACAGTAGAATGCCAGGCGTTCATGTGACAGAGAAGGATCTGAAATACGCGGCACTGCAGCTGCATAATCAACATGTAACACCAGAACAAACGATGACATTTCGTGGCAATGAGATAGCACTAGTTAATTTTACGGTGTTCTCTCAGGAATTCACAATTTCACTACAATGTGCTGAAAAAAAATTGGGGAGGGGGGCTTTACCCCCCTACCAGCCACCTCATTTTGGCTTGTCAGCATCTCAAAGAAAGTGAAATTTCCCATTGATGGGATATACAGGCTTAGAAGGGGTTAATGGAATACAGTACCACAAATTCACTGTAACAAAGCTGGGATGGCCCACAGACATAGTACATCACTGCTGTGTGGTTTGATCAGTAAGGCAGTGTGAACACAGCCACACTTTTTTTTTTTTTTTTTTTTGCATAAAATTTACCAAATCAGATTTGGACCACTTAGGTATGTGATCCAAGATCTGATCTGTATATAATGTGATGTGCTGTGAGAACAGTCAGCTCAGACCCAGGTCACTTATACACCGTTCATTCAACAGAAAACTGGTGAGCACAGATAGTAATCTCCTCTCAACCTTTATTAGATTCAGGAGCATTTTATGTCCAGTTTTGCTTAAATGAGATTTGGTGCATCCACATTAGTTAGAAAAGTTTTACAACCCCAATTCCAATGAAATTGGGATGTTGTGTAAAATGTAAATAAAAACAGAATACAATGACTTTGCAAATCCTCTTCAACCTATATTCAATTGAATACACCACAAAGACGAGATATTTAATGTTCAAACTGATAAACTTTATTGTTTTTGTGCAAGTATTTGCTCATTTTGAAATGGACGCCTGCAACGCATTTCAAAAAAGCTGGGACAGTGGTATGTTTACCACTGTGTTACATCACCTTTCCTTCTAACAACACTCAAGCATTTGGGAACTGAGGACACTAATTGTTGAAGCTTTGTAGGTGGAATTCTTTCCCATTCTTGCTTGATGTACGACTTCAGTTGTTCAACATTCCTGGGTCTCCCTTGTCATATTTTGTGCTTCATAATGCGCCACACATTTTCAATGGGCGAGAGGTCTGGACTGCAGGTAGGCCAGTCTAGTACTCACACTTTAACTACGAAGCCATGCTGTTGTAACACGTGCAGAATGTGGCTTGGCATTGTCTTGCTGAAATAAGCAGGGACGTCCCTGAAAAAGACGTTGCTTGGATGGCAGCATGTGTTGCTCCAAAACCTGGATGGACCTTTCGCATTGATGGTGCCATCACAGATGTGTAAGTTGCCCATGTCATGGGCACTAACACACCCCCATACCACAGATGCTGGCTTTCAAACTTTGCACTGGTAACAGTCTGGATGGTGTTTTTCCTCTTTTGTCTGGAGGACACAACGTCCATGATTTCCAAAAACAATTTGAAATGTGGACTCAGACTTCACAGCACTTTTCCACTTTGTGTATGTCCATTTCAAATGAGCTTGGGCCCAGAGAAGGTGGCGGCATTTCTGGATGTTGTTGATGTATGGCTTTCACTTTGCATGGTAGAGTTTTAACTTGCACTTGTAGATGTAGCGACGAACTGTGTTAACTGACAATGGTTTTCTGAAGTATTCCTCAGCCCACGCAGTAACATCCTTTACACAATGATGTCGGTTGTTAATGCAGTACCACCTGAGGGATCGAAGGTCACGGGCATTCAATGTTGGTTTTCTGCCTTGCTGCTTACGTGTAGAAAGCTGTCTAGATTCTCTGAATCTTCTGATTATATTGTGAACTGTAGATGATGAAATCCCTAAATTTCTTGCAATTGAACGTTGTTATTAAATTGTTCGACTATTTTTTCATGCAGTTGTTCACAAAGTGGTGATCCTTGCCCCATCTTTGCTTGTGAACGGCTGAGCCTTTTGGGGATGCTCCTTTTATACCCAATCATGACAGTCACCTGTTTCCAATTAACCTGTTCACCTGTGTAATGTTCCAGACAGGTGTTCTTTCATTCATCAGCTTTCCCAGTCTTTTGTTGCCTCGTTCCAGCTTTTTTGAAACATGTTGCAGGCATCCATTTCAAAATGAGCAAATATTTGTACAAAAACAAAAAAGTCTATCAGTTTAAACATTAAATATCTTGTCTTTGTGGTGTATTCAATTGAATATAGGTTGAAGAGGACTTGCAAATCATTGTATTCTGTTTTTATTTACATTTTACACAATGTCCCAACTTCACTGGAATTAGAGTTGTATTGTCAAATGTGTTGGTAGCATGGCCCAAGCAGAGGGTCACCCCTTTGAGTCTGATCTGCTTGAGGTTTCTTCCTCAAATCAGAGGGAGTTTTTCCTTACCACTGTTGCCTGTGTGCTTGCTCTAGGGGTTGATAAGGTTAGACCTTATTTGTTGTGAAGTGCCTTGAGGCAGCTTTTTTGTGGTTTGGTGCTACATAAATGAAATAAATTAAAGATTTATTTCTGTGTCCCATGAAACCACTGAAATATGATTACAGGTGGCTGTTCTGGTCAAAAGTTCAAATGATGTTATTTAATGATACAACCTGTATAATTCCTATAAAAAGCAGATCATGTGCCAAACTAAGATTAATACATTTATACATTTATACATAATCATCAGATTGCTCATCCTCAGGTCACTTCAACTGGTAAAGTAGCTAAACAAACACGAATGCCAATCACACATAAAAATAAAAAAACTGATTCAAGTCACTTCAGCTTGCAATCTTAACATAGCCTTACGCATTGTCTCAACCAGTCACCTTTTAGCCTGCCACATAACATTTTCACATATAAATATGAGGCCTCATAGGGTTGAAGGGAAGCAACCACAGCAAATCAAACATCTGACCCAAGCACCATGAGGAAGAAGTCACAGTTCTGGGTGAACAAACTGGGTGTGTGCAGTTTCATTTTTCCTGCTCATCTCATCTCTGCTAAGGTAAAATTAGTGATCAAAAACATGTTTTGTGGTTAACACTCATTTAAACACACACATTTTCACTTTCCTGCAACTGTGCAACAAACTGGATCAAGGAAGCATAAATGGTGACTCCAAGTGCAACAACGTTCTCCTGAGGAGATTACTATGCAACTCCATCGTGTAAGCAACAAGCAGCCCTACAACCTCTGCACACACAGGCACACTACACAAACAATTTCCCACTAAAGTCTGACCCTTTGAAAGGCAGCCCCTGGAGGGGTGTAACCCAGACAGACCCTGTGTGGCAAAGTATTAACACACACAGGAAACAGGCGAGACTGGTAGCCTACACAGGACAAATGGCCACCAACACAAAAACACTTTTTCTTTTTCACTGTATTTAAAAGCCTCAGCTTGAGGCTCCGCTTCCACAGTAGTAGTCTGCTGTTGCTGCTTTGTTTCAGTTCATTGGCAGCACTTTCATGCATTTCTGAAAAACTTAGCAGCAGCAGCACGTAAATCACTGGGTGCCAACTCATACAGCAGCATTATGTGTGTACTTTATTTAGCCCAGTCCCAAACAACAGATAAAAGCCAACTGTCTTCTCAAATGACCTCCCTTCATGCTTACGCCAAAAATGTTCTGCCTTATGACTGTCCAATGCAGTCACCTACCTGAGGGATGAGGAAGAACACTGAGCGTTTTATGCTCTACTGGTTGCTTTTGCAGAAATGATTTTCAAATTCAACCTCACAATTGTTTTCACTCAGAGCTCTCATTTTTTGGCAATTCCTCTGGTGTCCTTTTTTCTTCTTTTTTTGGCATCACAGCTCAATTTAGGCAGAGAGCCTTGAGGTAAGGACTCTGCCATCACAAGGTCAAAGATCATAACAGCTGTACACTAAAACAAATGTCTATGTGTCTACTTGTGCACAGCCACAGAAGCTGACTTTGCACTTTGGCGGAACAACAAGCAATGATTCATTTACAGCTCTGACATAAACTGCAGAGAGCACAAGCACAGAAGAGAAAGCTATGCAAATGGGAGCCAACACCACTCATAACTCTTATGTCAAGTCACTTAATACGTCTGCATACAGAGAAAAGCTGAGCTTGCAAGTCAGCAGAACACATGGCAAATAAAGTGCAGAAGTATAAACCTGTGCTACGGTATGGATGTTAATAATACCACAATAACCAAGAGACTCTGTCCTCATGAGCCTGCACAAGCGAACTGCCTTGAAAGTGTGAGACTGTCAAGTGCACAGTGCTTTCACACTCCACCACAGGAGCAGACTTTGCTGTTTGCTCCTCCTTACGTGATCACTGACGGCATTTTGTGAGTGAACACGGTAGTAGGGGTGGGGGGGGTAGTAGCTATGACACTCATGATATCGCAATATTTAATTTTATGAGAATTAGGCAGCACGGTGGCTTAGTGGTTTACACTGTTGCCTCACAGCAACAAGGCCCCGGGATCATTTCCCACATGGCCCTTTCTGTGTGCAGTCTGTATGTTCTCACCGTGTTTGCATTGGGTGCTCCGGCTTCCTTCCAAAAACACACAGGTTAGATAAATTGGAAGCTTTAAACTGACTGTGAGTGTGCATGGGTTTGCTTGTCTGCATGTGGCCCTGTGATAGATTGGCAGCTTCCACACGGCCCTTCACTGGAATAAGCGGCTACAGAATGAGAATCAGTTATTTAAAGACCAGAGTCGATATGGCATTTCAAAATCAACTGCTGGTGGAAATATAGTACCACTTTCATTCAACAGAGGGTGCAACATATTGCTGATTTAATCTGAGTATTACATGACGTCACCTCGGTTTCAAACAGCCACAAGAAAGGAAGAAAAAAAAAAATAGGACCACAAGAACTCTCCCTGGAGATCAAACTGAGCACTTATGCTTACTTACAGTGCAAAAATTAATGATGGGATTGAGTATTTACTTGAATATTTAAAGTTTGACATGTGCCTACTACAACCCCAATTCCAAAGAAGTTGGGACGTTGTATAAAATGTAAATAAAAACAGAATACGATGATTTGCAAATCCTCTTCAACCTATATTCAATCGAATACACCACAAAGACAAGATTTTAATGTTAACTGATAAACTTTATTGTTTTGTGGAAATATTTGCTCATTTTGAAATGGATGCCTGCAACACGTTTCAAAAAACCTGGGACAGTGGTATGTTTACCACTGTGTTACATCACGCGTTTGGGAACTGAGAACACTAATTGTGACTGTCATGATTGGGTATAAAAGGAGCATCCCCAAAAGGCTCAGCCATTCACAAGCAAAGACGGGGTGAGGATCACCACTTTGTGAACAACTGCATGAAAAAAATAGTCTAACAGTTTAAGAAAAATATTTCTCAATGTTCAATTGCAAGGAATTTAGGGATTCCATCATCTACAGTCCATAATACAATCAGAAGATTCAGAGAATCTGGAGAATTGCGGGAATCTGTCTCATATCAGGAAGGACACGGAAGTATTACAAAGAAAAAAATTAAAATCACACACCATATAAAAACACCGCATTTACCAAGCGAGCAATACAAATATGATCCGTTCAGTTCCTCTGTAGATGACCCATGGTCACAGATACAGTCATGAAATGGCATGAATGAAAAGCAGTGGGTTCTGATGTCCACAAATACTGTTCCGGTGCATCCAGTTGGCCGCACACATGTTCTGCCTGACCAGTGGTGGGCACAGATAACCAAAAAATTAGCTTCGACAACAGATAATTGAAAAGTTATCTTTGCTAAAGATAAACCGATGAACCACCCAAAAATGTATCAGAAGTTACAGATAACCAATAAATGATAAATTCCAGTATTGTCTCTGGTACATTTGCAACTGCTAACAAGCTGAATTTGCATTTTAACACCACAATCGCTTTTGGAAGTATAAAAAAGCAACAAAAGACCTAAACAATGAGTCAGCACTACTATGTTTGAACATGCTGCCCCCTTCTGGAAGCTACACGGCTACAGCACTGCAGCAGCCTGAGAGCAGCCACAAAGCCAGCTCTCTATCAATCACAATGCTCCGGTCAGGCGGAGGTCTTGAAAAATAAAGGCATCCTGACTTATGGTTTTGTGTGAAAACTGATAGAATAACACCATTAATGTCAATTCTGTCATTTGTACAAAGTTAAAATCTAACATATCTTTTAATGTTGAATAATGCACTAATTCTGAGGTTTTGTAACAAACAGACAGATCGCAAAGGATTCTGGGTAAAAGTGCCTCTGCTAAACACTGATTGGTTCAATCATTCATTATGTAAATCAACACGTTAATGTGACGTGTGTCGTGTGTTTGTGTTTACAGATAAATGTACTTTTGTAAAATATTCCATTTTTTATTTGTAAAAACAGGCATTTTTATGGAGCCCTGGATGTGTCATTGCAAAATGTTTTGCATGTGGAGAGAATGTGAGCACATTTTATGATGTTGTAAAACATGCACTCAATATTGTGTTGACACATAAATGTTGGCTTTACACTGTGTGAGTTGTGGCCCTTTTTCAGATGATTTTTAATTAATGTGAGAAATTTTTGGATCGAGTTTCAGGTTAATCGCGCGTCCTGCATCGTGTGGTGTACATGGAGTAACAAGCCGCGTTCAACATCTCACGACCACCTCCTGATCGCCGATTGTATGGTCGAATGAAATCAAACCTGTTTGATATTATTCTGTATCCTGCTCCTGAAGAGCTACAAGCATCCAACCGCTCGCACTGTGCATGTGTAAAGACTGCAGAGCTGTCTTGTAATGTTTTTTGCTGTTGTTTTGTTTTTAAATTTAATTTGTGTAAAAAAAAAAAAAAAAAGCCATTTGCAAAGCCAAAAAGTTGATTTGACAACCATCTGATATAACTGGGGTCCAAATAAATAGAACACTGCCATCTACTGGTGCCCAGACGCTTAGTACTTAGGGCGAATGCTGCCATGAACACTACTGGCCAGTAGATGGCAGTAGAGGCCTTGAAAACTTCCAAAACAAAATTCCAGATAATCCATGTCTGCTACATTGATTTAAGATGTGTGGAATTTAACAAACGCAAATACAATAACATCTATAAACCCAGTGAATATATTCATGAGAGTTTTAGGCACTAGAGCAGGGGTGGGCAACGAGGGCCGAGACACTGCAGGTTTTCCTTGCAACCAATCACCTCAGCAGGTGGGTTGCTGATGAGCGTCTCCCTTGAACATAAACACCTGGTTGTCAATGAAATCACCTGCTGAAACACCTGAACATTAAAGAAATCACCTGCTGAGGTGATTGGTAGCAAGGAAAACCTGCAGTGCTTCGGCCCTTCATGGCACATGATTGCCCCCTGCACTAGAGTTTAATGCTGCTGTCCGTGGAGCCTGAACAGTGTCTGAAATGCATTTGTCCTGTCGTGAAAGTACTGAGATTACCCATAATGCACTGCTGGGCACAGCATGTGCTCACAAAACCTTAAAAATTAGCACATTACTTTAAAACTAAAACATATATCTGATGTTTTCACTTTATAAAACTTCAGGCATGACAGTAATTTAAAATAACTTGTCCAAAATTAGTTTGGTTAAAATTTGAACCATAAGTTAAAAATCTATGCCTCTGGATGACTTGGGTGATATTGCCAGCGTATCAGTATGGTGTTAAAGGAAATGATTTTTTTTTTTTTTTTGTGACCAGTTCGTTGCCTGCAGAGGGTAGAGTGATTTCTCCTGAAACTAGCTCGCTTCTGTTTGCAGAGAGTAGAACTATACATCTATTAGGAAACTAACAGGTAAGTCTCAACTGATTTTAAATTTTAAAAATGTTTGCTGCTGTTCAGCTTGGTTTAGTACGTTATCGGTCTAAAAGTTATCGGACGACAATGGACAGTTGTTAGTTCATGACTGTCCAAACGCAGTAGGTGTTGCTAACACTGTTACCATCCAAAATTACATCATAATTTCACGTGACAGAAATAGGGTACACACACGTCTTAGATGATCCATTCTGAGAATTAACCCCACAACAAGCCATATCACTGCAGATATTCGTAAAGGAAGGGTCTTCACAGTAGCTGCATCCTGAGCCTCTGGTCAACCTCAGCGCCAACACACAAACGTGAGAAAAAAAAAAAAAAAAAAAAGCATCAACACATGAGCTGTCACTCAAAGTAGCCACCCCCTAATGTGATAGAATAACTGGGCTTTAGTGAATGTGAGAATGATGATGAGGGTGCCTGACAGACAGACAATAAGCACACATTTAAAATATACCACTGGTTTGGATCTTACATGTATTTTGACCAGATGTTTTTATTCAACTTGCTTCAGCAGACTACTGAACAGCAATACGTTTAAAAATGACAATAACCATTGTTTTCCCCAAAAAATTGACAGCACCCATGGGCAGTATTTACAGAATTTTTGAAACAATGCCTTCTCTGACGAATATAATATGGTCACTCCATTTATTGTTTGTTTTTTTTTTTTATCTTTTGAATTACACATTTAGCCAACGGGTATTTCTGTTAATATACATACTTTTCAATCTGCTGTAAATGCAGCACTTAATATGGAATCTGTGCATGTACGTGTATATAACTGTTCATATGAGTGCAGTAGAGGAGATGTGTGCATTTTCTTTCAAAGCCTATATTGTAGGTGAATTGTAAAGCAATTTTACAGCAGATACAGACCCATCTGCACAGTGGCCACATAGTAAATATGTTTGACTTGAGTGTAAAGTAAAGCATGTGAATCGACTCTAGGTTCAGGTCTCTAGCTATAGACACAGACCTACAGGAAATTAATGCTGGCAGCATAGTGTGTGTGGGTGGGTGTGTAATATGCTAGGAGACTACCACATTTGCCCTCCACACACATGCACACCAAAGACACAGAGACAGAAGCCTCATGCAGCTTGCCCGAGGGCAGCACAACATGGGAGCAATTAAACACCGTCCTCTTTAATCTGGGGAAAGAAGCTGGACTGTGGGAAACTGATCCAACTCCATGTGTGTATTTGTGTTTCCCCATTTCTTGTCACGCATGAAGAAAACTGTTGTGTCACTCACAGGACATGTAAATACAAAGATCACATATGATGAAAATGAGCATTGGCCAGCTCATTTTCCCAGGCCAGCACACTCTTTAATTGCACAAACTCCTTTAATTACACACAATGTAATTTATGACAACAGATGACTGTTGACTTTAAGGATTACACAGTAAATTTTGCAATGCTAAATTAGTACTGCAGTGGGTCCCATTCACCACTGTGTCAAATCAACTCTACTAAAGTGTTAAATCAAGCTGATCAGAAATAATGGACTTAATTTACGTTAGCAGTATTTTGAACATGACCATATGCAATTTCTGCAATGTTAATTTAACACTACACAATTTACTGTGTAGCTGGAGTAGGACTTGGTTGACTTTGGCCAAGGAGCTTGTGTTTTTATGCGTGTCCTTTGTTTTGTTGGATTGCTAGGAGCTGTCTCTGAATGAAAAGCTCTTCCTAAAACGTAGGGAAAATGTGAAACTCAAGCGAGAGGGTTGTGAGATCAACTTATCTCTCAAACATTTTGGCGTGCGATAAATTGATGAGTAATCATGCAGCAAAGGCCATGCAGGCATCATTTTTTAGATAAGTCTATAACATGAGGAAATATAAAGTTGTAGATCCTACAATGACTGTGAAGCATTGCACCCAATAACATAAAAGACCTGGCTTCTAGTACTTTTGTGTTTAATAGAAATTATTTTGGGCAATAAGCAGAGAATTTTGGAGGTTAGTGCCTGCTGTTCTTCACAAAGGTCAGTACATAATAATTGATTTCTCATCCTTGCAACACAATATGGTGATAGAAATACTGACCATTTTCTTCTACTACAAGAATGAAGACAACAACCTTTTTTCTTTTCATTTTCATTTCATTTATATAGTGCCAAATCACAACAAAATTGCCTCAAGGTGCTTCACAGTGGTAAGGAAAAACTCCCTCTGATGATTTGAGGAAGAAACCTCAAGCAGATCAGACTCAAAGGGGTGACCCTCTGCTTGGGCCATGCTACCAACACAATTGACAAAACAATTTACGAGTACAAAATGAATATACAGGAAATTTTGCTGGTGCACAGGACAGGAGGGTTGCAGTAGACACCACTCCCATCTCTGGATGGAGTTGCACCTCAAACAGAGAGCGAGAGAAAAAAATAGCATAATCAGGCATCAGAAAGACAACAAATACAGTATAATTTGTCAGCATTAAGCAACACGAAAAACAGAAGAAATACTAAGGTGATCAGTGGCCTTAGCCTTCAGCTTCACTAAAAGACCCAGACGTTAGATAAAGTTGAAGCCGCGGCCCGCTCCATTTCCTAATAAAATGAATTTAAAAGAGTGAAAAGCATAGCAACATATTATGCCAGTATGCTAGCCATAAAGAGAAAATAAATGCATCTTAAGTTTGGACTTGAAAGTCTCTACAGAATCTGACTGTTTTATTGATGCAGGGAGATCATTCCACAGAACAGGGGCAGGATAAGAGAAAGCTCTATGACCCACAGACTTTTTATTCACCCTAGCGGACACAAAGTAGTCCCCCACTGTGAGAACGCAGGGCCTGGGCCGGTACGTAGGGTTTAATTAGGTCAGCTAAGTAGGGAGGTGCCAGTCTGTGAAGAATTTTATAGGTTAGTAGCAGAACCTTAAAATCTGATCTCACAGGGACAGGAAGTCAGTGAAAACATGACAAAATGGGTGTAATGTCAAAATTTCTGCTTCCTGTCAAAAGTCTGTCAGCAGTTCAGCAACTCAGTTTTGTGAAGCTTCTTTTTTTCCCCGACTGTTGCTTGGCTGCTTTGCTGGTTAGGAAACTTTATGTGCATGACCACAACCACCTAATTTGTGTCAAACATCACAAGTTTGAAGAAGTACCCCTCTCTTGGACAACTGACCCAAATGCAAGTTATAACAGACAAAATTCTCAAATGTTCAAACTCTACAACATGATTGAGTAATAAAGTAAATAAGGCAGTTTTTAGTCTTTAAAGTTTGGGATGAACCATCAAAACAAAAAAATAAAAACAAAGAAAGATATTTTAAAGACTTTTTTTTAAGTAAGATGGGTGTTTGGGACTTTGGCCTAGGGTTGGGGTATTCCTTCTAATAAGTGCCCTTCTAGTTACCCTTCAGATCATTGACCTTATTTCACAAATGAAGTGTGAATAATGTAGCAGGTGTTCATGATGCCATGAAAATATTAGCTGTACAAAGCACAAAAGATGAAGTCAATTAAACAGAAGTGTTTGCCGTCTGCACCTGGTTGGTACGGATAACTGTCACCTTCACTCATTCAGCTACATGCCAACAAAATGACCCACATTTGCACTCCAGACATTAATCAATAAGTTGATTTGAGCAGCAGCAACAGTCACCAGCTGCCTCTCTCTCTGTGGCTTCCCTTTTCAGCCTTTTTGTCAGCACACCTACCCCACATCCTGTTACTGTCGTCGTGAAGCAGCACAAAAGAGATTCACTCAGCGGCTGACTGACAACTCTAAAACCTCCCCGAGGGAAATGAGGCCATAACTCGTAAGGTCCATTTAAGAGACACTGTACCCACCCCCACCTTCAACCCTGACTCTACATTCAACCAACTGGCGTCTGACTGGAAAGAATTCCACCAACAATTTTTGTTTTATTACTTAGTCATTTTCCAACAACACAATTAATGAGGATGAAATGTACCAATTTCTAGTCAGTATTTCATTCATTCATCTATCTATGTGCAACAAACAATACTTCCCACTAATTCTGAAATGATTAGTTGTTTTATTAGTTAACCAACAACTATTTGATCAGCAACTTACTTTAAATGGTAAATGGGCTGCATTTATACAGCACTTTTCCATCTCCATCAAAAGCTCAAAGGGCTTTACAATGATGTCTCACATTCACCCACCGATGTCAGGGTGCTACCACGTAAAGCGCTCACTACACACCGGGAGCAGCTTGGGGATTTTCATGTCTGATGTGGGGTTTGAACAGAGGATCCCCTGGTCTCACGCCCAATGCTTAACCACTAGATCATCACCTCCAATTTAGCAAATGGATTAATTGTTTAAAACATATTCAGTGAAAACAAAAGACAATTTTTGATATGCTGCTATTTCACAAATGTGACAATGTGACTATTTTCCATTTATTTGTTCTGAATTATTTAAACACCAAGAAGAGAACAGATACAGTCCTTTTAAAATGCTTTGAGCAACGTATTACCTTACATTGTACTGGTTTTCAACAGCTTTTAAACAATGATAAAACAGTTTTAAAAAGTGTCCGTATGGAGAATATTCTGGTTTTAAAGAATACTACACCAAGGGCAGGTTACTGATATTAAACTATTCTAAAATCAACTGAAACCTAATTTAAGTTGCATTTAAACAATGTGTGAAAAACTGAACTGGTTCTCACAAACTAGTGCTAACTTTTTGTTTGAACATGAAAAGTAACCCTATTTACAATTCTGTGACATTTCATTGACTACAAAAATTTTAGCAATTAATTGTAAAAAAATGAATTAACAAACAAACAAATACAATAATCTGCAGATCAGCAGCTTTGATGGACGAATGAGTCAGTTATAGTTCTCTGATTAGTTGATGGAACCACTTTTGGGAGGTTCGGACACAAAAGGACAGAGCTGTCTCAGCTCCAAAATGAAGATGACTAAAGACAACTTCAATCCCACTCAAGTCACACCAAACAATTTTAGAATCTGACACCCAGGAAGCATTAATGATACGCCAAATACTGTAGCTCACCAGATTCAGTGACCTCAGGATTTCATCCATTCCAGCTAACTGAAAACTGCGAGTGCTTTTTCTGTAACTACATACTGTAGTGTATGTTGACAGCTGTTAATTAAAGTTTCCAGAGTTTGTAGATTTAACAGTTTTTAGGATTCCACAATTTCATATTAGATGGTTGTATTTCTACAGTCATGTCATACATCACAGATAGTAACATTCATTTTGGCTGCTGGCATTCACCAGGAAACCAGCATGGATCCACATCTTGAGTTGAGACTGGAGAAGTGACGACATAGTGGTAAAAGCAGTGGGCTTGAAACCAGAGGATCCTTGGTTCAAATCCCTGTCAGACCAGAAAAACGACAGGGCAAGTCGCACTTGATGTACAGTTGACATCGATGAGTAGTGCTGACATCGGTATATATAAATGCAGTACATTTTCCATATGTTTTCTGCTGGATGCCCTTACTGACAGAACTCCAGCTGTATGAGGAGAATCGACATGAGGTGACTTTGCAAATATTGTATCTAACAATGGATACCCTGATTGCAACACTTGAAAAACTGAGTGAAGAGTCAGAGTGTCTGGATTTCTGATTATCCTGGAACAAGACCAAGATCCAGGGTTTCAATCATTTCATTTCTGGAAGTCATCCACCATATGTGTAACTGTAACTTTGTTTCACTTATTTTAGCAGTGACACTCACATCTTTGTGTACTTGGGTTTTACAGACCAGGAGACGACTGTGAAGCGTTTATGGCATCATGAGATCCCTGGACAGAGATGGTCCAGACCGCCCAAGTTTTAGTGCTTCCTGTCTCAGCGTATGGTTGTGAGACTTTGACGCTGACCAGTAACCAAAGACAAAGACTGGATGTCTTTGGTCCTCAGTCTCTTCATAGAATCCTTGTGTAATGTTGGAATGACGTGTCAAATGAATGGTTACTTAGGGAGACTAAGATGAGAAGCATTACTTGCGTTGTGATAGAACATCAACTATGACACTGAGTGTGAGCTAGTGCACAGGTGACTCAATGTTGTGGGCCTAAGCAACTGGAAAAGGGCAATGGCATGCCCGTGTATCTCCTAGCTGCAACAGATAGGTGGTTACTTATAGGAGGTGGGTATGGGGGTTGTCTGCCCTAGTGACTGCCACCCAGGACTAGTGGTGGATGCGGTGACATGTGGCACTAGAGCAGTGGTGTCCAAAGACATTCCAGAAGGGCCAAGAGGGTGCAGGTTTTCTTTGCAGCCTCTGACTCTAGCAGGTGATTTCACTGATTAACATCAGTTTGAGCAGATGGGATGAGTTCATCAGTGAAATCACCTGCGAGAGTCAGTGACTGCAAAGAAAACCTGCATCCTCTTGGCCCTTTCTGGAATGTCTTTGGACACTATTGCACTATTGCATGTTCCCAAATCTGAACTGACCTGTCACAAACAGGGCTACAAACATGCCATAATGTTGCTGGTGTCAACCAAAACAAACCTGGGCAATGTTTGACGTCAGCTGGCTTCTTTATTTGACCCAGTGCTGTCACAGTAATGCTGCATTCACATGTTGACTGCCAAAACAGTCATCCTAGTTTGTCAGACAATAAATAGTTGACTACTGGAGACAAAGCAGTTTTGCACAATTAATTAGACAGACAGTAATCTTCTTACTTGAAAGATCACCCAGTGTTTACTTTTTTATTAAATTAGGAGACTCTTTTCTGGTTGCAGCTTTTTTTTTTTTTTTTTTTTTTTTTTAAATGGTTTTAATAACTTTTGTGACCTTTATCAGGCTAATCAAATATTCTTAAAAAAAATCCACCACACCACAGAACCCCCCCACCCACACCCCCCACCCCACCCTCCCCAGGTCCTGGATAGCAACCACCCAAGTAAATAACCAGTCCGTCCCAACCGCATGAAAGCTGCCAATCTGCCACAGCCTGGTGAAACATGGGCATTCCTGTGGCCTTCAACAGCTGGATTTCTCAACACTGAAGCACCTGCATGCTGGATCACGCCCAGCAAAATTTCAATACATAGCTCCCTCGCTACACAAGTGATAGATCTCAGACTGAGGCCTCAGTCTAACTTTGTTACTGGCTGGTGTCAAAGTCTGGCAGCCATATAGTAAGACAGGAAGCACCAGGACCCTAAAGGCTTGGACCTTCATACTCCTATATAGTGATACTGGCATCACTTCTGTTCACCTCGTGATACTTGTAATTCTAGCTTTCATGAGAACTGTAATCCCCACAGTCATGAATACAAAAGGATAAGCCTCACTAAATACCGCCATTTTGTTGTCATTTTGTTTTGTTTCCAATATTGCCATAACATCATTTCTTATCAGGAGTAACAATGGACTGCATTTATATAGCATTTCTCCATCTATATCAGAAGCTTAAAGTGCTTTACAGTAATGCCTCACATTCACCCATTCACACACATTCACAGCAATGTCAGAGTGCTGCCATGCAAGGCGCTCACTACACACCAGGAGCAATTTGGGGATTAAGGACCTTGCCCAAGGGCCTTTAACAATTTTCCGGCCAGATGGGGGTTTGAACAGAGGATCATCTGGTCTCAAGCCCGCTGCTTAACCACTCGACCATCACCTCCCCAGCTCTCCATCTCTTACTCCTTCCACAGGCAATGCATTGTGTAGTTTAGAAAGTCATGTGACTCTTTCTGTACATCATATGACCAATAATTGTAGTAATAATAATAACAATAACAACAACAAATGCTGCTCAGCTGTGACTATTAGACATCCCTGCAATCTACAGGACATGATGAAGCAGGTGTTCTTCAATAAAAGATTAAACAAAAGCTGTATTTTATTTAACACTGTACGGTATTTGGTAATAAAGTTTGCCTTTGTGACCATCAAAATTATGTTCTCCAGCACCACCATGCTTGCGCCACAACTAGGTCACGAAGATGACATAGAAGTTCTAATCCAATCAACACCTGATGCTGAGGTTAAGAAATCAATGGTTCTATCACCACCTCCTCACAATCCATAAATGTACTTGGATCCAGACCCCCCCCCCCCTTTTTTTTTTATTACTGTTAAGACTTTTACTTACTTTTTGTTAAGAGGATGGAGTTACAAAGTAGGGCCCGGCAGACATCAGTTAGTTGATAATATGATATTCAGAAACATATTGCATCAACATTAATTTTGCCTATATGAAAACACTTGTTTTGCCCAATAAACATGCAGAAAACCACTCCGGATGTTGGAAATGGTGTCATAACAGAGTTTGTCCAGCCGAGGGTTCTCCGATGGCATTGTTTACAATGCTGTCAAGTATGGCTGCCACCCCCATCACCCCGTGGTTACATTAGCTAAAAGAGTGGAAAAGCAGCCAGCTGCCATTAATTTTCAAACAGTGTGGGAGTTTTACAATGACAAGCGATCACAATGCTGCCAGCTTGGTGGGACCAAAACAGACAAAAAGTCTATTTTAGGGAAACACTGTGTGATACCACACAGTGCCAGTCTGAATGAAGTCTGCATGATGGCAGCGGCAGGTACGTTGGTTATATTGAAAGTTATTTTCAATAAATTGCAAAATGACAAAAAAAAAAAAAATTCTATTGCCTATTTTTTATTATTATTATCAGCAGGTTTATCTGTATTGCAATTGTTTTTAGTCCCTAACATCAGTATTGACCCCCCCCAAAAAAAATACATTGTGGTCATCCACCCTTTTCAGGTTTCAAATCCCGCAAAACTTCGAAGAGGTCGCGGTGCTGCGAGATGTCTCTGTTATTTTCAATGGGAGCTGCTGTGAGCTACGCTCGCTTCCTGTTCATGTCGTTCTGGGGGAAAGTGATGTTTGCTCCTTAACGTCTTGATTATTGTTCTTTACAACACTGTTTGTCCTCTTTGTTCCAGACTAATATATATAATATGTCTGAAATTCGGTTTTCGTTTATTAAATTCCATGTAGCAGACACGGATTATTCGTTATAATTGTTTTAGCAAGTTTTCAGGGCATCATGCAGCAGTCTCTTATTAACGTGACGAAAAGCATAAAACAAAATTATATTTTGCAGTATAATATTCATTTACAATTGTCATGTGGATTCTCTATTTTGTTTTGACTGCAGAAACTCTCTGGCTCGCAAGGGATTATGGGATACGTGAAAACCATGTGCCATATGCTTAAATCTGGCCATTTCCACAAAACCCTTCATCACCAGATTTACACAACACAGAGTGCGGGTGCCAGTAGGTCAGGACAAGAACCCAGAAGCTGCTGCGCTGACTGCACCTTTGGGTGCATTTCCAACAAAGACAACGAATGAGCTGTGAAGGAGGACAGCTCTTTGTGCTGCATGCATTTACAGATGCGTGTGAGAGAGAGAGAGCATCCCTTTTCCCTCACCTTCTGGAGCCCCAGTCATGCACATGCTGAGTACAAACAGCGCTGGGATGAGGTGACAGTGCACAGCTCTCCTGTGAGATGAATCATAACAGGATTGGACAGGAACGCCCATCCTCCTTGCTGCACCTGCAGATGCCCTTGTCACTTGGTCCAATGTGAAATCCTGAATAATGCAGTGGACAACTTCCAAGAAGACGGTCATGTGGACGCATAACGTCTTATCAATAAAGTGCACACACCAGCCGTGCATGGGGGGGGGGGGGGAGACGTGTGTTTCATGTGTAAACAGCAGTACACACATTGTAAATGGCCTTACCTCAGCGCCACCTTCACACAGCAGTCACCCTGACTCGCCATTGTCGTTTTGGGAGCTTCACCGACACGATGTGGACACTCTGAGCTGGGTGCTGGCTGGTCTCAGGTCAGCGGGAGCAGCCGTCAAGACCTGCCGGCGGTGAGCTGCCTCAGCCGGACTCCTCCTGTCGTCCTCTCCGCCGCCACGCGCATTTCAACGTTTGTCACTTTAGATCACATTGCCGTTTTTCTGAAACCGTTTTTTTTTTTTTCTTCTTCCACACGTATTATTCGAAGCTTACGTCGTGTTTAAAGCTGAGCCGAACATGTGAGTGGTCCTCCTCAACGGGCGTGCGCGCGTGTGAGGAGCCGCTCAATGAGCGCCCACTACGGAGGAGTGAGGCGTGCAGGTACCGTCGGAAATTACAGCTTTAGCAAAGCCACCTATTTATCTTTATGCTGTGACCCGTTTTCCCCAATTACCTCCTGTCAGAACATAAATATATAATATTCTGGTGGCTATATCGTGGGGGGAAAATATTAAATACAAAGTAAATAAACAATTTTATTAATGTTTGGATTGGTAAATTACTTAAGTCAAAATCATTCATCAGTGCTTCTAATGATGAACGTTTTTCAGTTGATTAAGTCATGAGTCAGCAAATCCATCCACATTAATTTAAAGTGCTTAAACCTGAACTTTTCCTTTAAGGCTTAAAGGGAAATACTTCAGGCACTTCAGCTCTCAAAAGATATGTTCTACTGATGTTATATGTTGCTCGAAATCAGCTAATTTTTTTGTCAGTTTCTTTCATTAACAAAGCCTAGGTCTGGTGGCCACCAAGGCCAACGCTGGTTGTAAGCAATTACATTCATGTACAACAAAATATTTTAACTCATTCCTATAAAATTATCCATTTTAGTATACCTAGGCTTTAGAAAGGCCTAGACATGTACCCTGTAAAATGCAGTGAGTGACTTGATAATTAAATGAGTTCATTGTTAACATGATAACTCAAAAGCAATTAAAGCTATAATCTTGTACATCTCCAGATGAAAGGGTCATAAAATGAAGATGCAGGGATTACAATGTGGTGAATTTTGATGCACATTTAAATCAAAAAGCAACTTTATTTTGCTTATGTTATAAACCATATACCATGTCTGCCACCTAGTGGACATCCATCCATCCATCCATCCATCCATCCATCCATTTTCTTCCGCTTTATCCGGAGTCGGGTCGCGGGGGCAGCAGCTCAAGCAAAGCCGCCCAGACCTCCCCATCACACACACCTCCCCCAGCTCCTCCGGGGGAACCCAAAGGCGTTCCCAATCCAGCCGAGAGAGATAGTCCCTCCAACGTGTCCTGGGTCTTCCCCGGGGCCTCCTCCCAATGGGACGTGCCCGGAACACCTCTCCAGCGAGGTGTCCAGGGGGCATCCGGAAAAGTTGCCCGAGCCTCCTCAACTGACTCCTTTCGACGTGGAGGAGCAGCAGCTCAACTCCGAGCTCCTCCCAAGTGACCGAGCTCCTCACCCTATCTCTAAGGGAGCGCCCAGCCACCCTGCGGAGGAAACTCATCTCGGCCGCTTGTACTCGCGATCTCGTTCTTTCGGTCATGAGCCAAATCTCAAGACCATAGGTGAGGATCGGAACGTAGATCGATCGGTAAATCGAGAGCTTTGCCCCCCTACTCAGCTCTCTCTTTACCACAACGGTCCGATACAGCAACCGCATCACTGCAGACGCTGCACCGATCCGTCTATCGATCTCACGCTCCATCCGTCCCTCACTCGTGAGTGGACGGATGTGGACATGTCTGGGCTTATTGCACTGAATAATCTTATCATCAAATTCTTAATGGAAATTAGGAGTTGAATTTCCGAAGCCTCAGTTTAACCACCAAGTCTTGTATATTAGCATGGGGTCAGAAATCTGGCCTTGACTTCTGACCTTGGTCATTGACCAATCCTAACCAAAATCAAATCACCCCAACCCATCTGGGCAGCACAGTGGCTTAGTGGTTGGCACTGTTGCCTCAAGCAAGAAGATCCTAGGATTGCTTCTGGCCTAGTCCTTTCTGTGTGGAGTTTACATGTTCGCCCCGGTTCCCTCCAGGTGCTCCCACTTCCAAAGACCTACAAGTTTGGCTAATTGGCCATAGTTGTGTGAATGAATTTGTCTGTCTGTATGTGGCCCTGCAATAGTCTAGCATGCTGCCCATAGTGTAGCCTACCTCTCACCCTATGACTGCTGGGATAGAATCCCCCCATGACCCTTAACTGGAATACGCAGATGTAGAAAATCAATGAATATGAGAATTGACTTTTAAAGTCCAGAATCAATGTAATTGAAAGTCATTTGCAGGTGGAAATGTATAAATACGTATATGGGATGAAGCATGCGTGAGCAGCCAACCCATATGGGCTAAAGAGGCGGTGCCTATATGCAGGTATAGCAGGTTAAGCAAGGAAGCCGGGCCCTCCCCCCATACCCCGTGACCCTTGATTGGAGTAAGTGAGTACAGAAAATGAATGAGCAAATGCTTCCAATCCATACTATACCTGACAGGTTTGATGAAAAATAGGACTAGGCATTCGTAGGATATCTTGTTAAAATGCATATATACATGCAAAAACTGTTACAGACCAAGGTGTTGACATGTGTACGCCTCTGGCGGCAGTGCTAAAAAGGTACAGTTTAGATCCTTAAAAGTGTACTGCAGTACAAACAGAGGTTGTGGCCAAACGGTTAGACAACTGGACTTCTAGCCAGAGGCTCACAGGTTCAAAACAAATTCAGTCCAAAAATAATAACAACACTGGTCAAACAAAAAATAAAATATCCTTGCATGACCTTTGAGAACTGATTCTGGGGGTGCCAAATCTGAGCTCAGAGTTCCTCTATCACATCACATTTTTTTTTGCAATTTGCATGTGTCGTATTGATGATTACACAAAAGTTGCTCATTGACTCATGAATTTAACACCACTAATCGTGCACAAAAGCAGCTTCAAAAGCACAGTATTTAAACCAGGTTCATGAATTGAAATGAACAAGAGATGTCATATCGTTTTTGGCGCAGAAGAGATGTGCGAGACTACAGCTTTTGTTTCAATGCTTGATATGAGAAATATGTTTTCATATCTCAAAAACGTGATGTGACTGGCAAAAACTAACGCCAGATTCAGATTCAGTGCCCCCAAATGACCCAAAATACACTGAAAAACTGCATGCAAGAAAAAGCGTGTTGACCAGTGTTATAATACTTAAATAGAAATGGTGGCTAAAAGCTGGCAAAGCAGGAATGTGAGGTTATGGTTCCAATCCCCCAGTCTGACAGGTAACATTTGGGTGGGGAAGGTGAAAGAACAAAACTTGCCTTTGTCTCATTAGCATCATAAGATGCTGTATCCCCAAGTTACTTGCAGTTTGCAGTTGTGCACATCATAAACCACTTTCTGAGTCTCACCCTCAGATGGAACAGTGCAAAAAAAATTAAAGTCCATTTACTATCCAACACAAAGTGGAAAAGTTAGATCATCTCTTTCAGTCATGTGTTGGATGGATCCAGTAACTAAACACATACTGCTCACGTGACACTGTTATGGTTTGTCTTTATTTCACGTACAGCCACACTTAAATCAGTGTGATTAATTATATGAGTGATGTAATGGAGAAAACTGAAAAAATTGATCTTTAAGCACGATCATTAAAATACAGGTGTTTTAATCCAGTGGTTCCCAACCCTGGTCTCCAGGGACCCTCTAATCTGCACATTATGAGCTAATCAGCTTGTGGCAGAGCAGAGAGAGACAGAAAATGTGCAGTTTAGGGGCCCCTGAGGACCACAATCAATGATGCAATATAAACAAAATAGAACTCATTGGTAGTTATTAGTTGCAGCCTCAACAAATCACTTCTTATTTCATCATATTGGTCCATATTTTCACAATGTAATACTTTTGTATTTCATATTTCCAATGATAATAATAAGAATTATATTTGTAAAGCACTTTCAGGTCAGATATTTCAAAGTGCTATACATATTAAAACAAAACACAAGATTAAAATCAAATTATAAAAGTCTAACAACAAGAAAGAGATTAAAACACAAAACCACCAATATACACATATATACAGATGAACAAATAAAAACTAAAAATAAAACCACTTACTAATTATGAACAGTAAAAAAACAAATATGTTCTTAGGTTGACCATGAAATATTCCAGAGAAGTGGACCTTCTAACTTTCAAGTGCAGAATGTTCTGAAATATAGGAGCATGACAGTAAAGCTCTACAGCCTGCTGACTTCTTTTTAACACTCAATATACAAATAAGTCTGCATCCTGAAATGGCAAAGCATGGGTTCTTCACAAGGCCCAATAAGTTCCATAAGATAAGAAAGGGAAAAAACATTTTCTTAAGTAAAAAACAAAACTCTAAGGGAGAGAGGCCACCATTTTTGTGGTGTCATCACATATGTGTAAATAAATAACAACAATTAAAAACTTTAATTTATTTATTTGTTTCTTTGATCATATATTTCTGGTAAGAAACACCAGCAGTGATTGTGTGTAGGCTTTAAAAGTAGGAATTTACGAGGTGTCCCTTAAAGCACCATATTCACATTAGATTGACAGGCACTTTAGCCAACAAATGAATTAACCCCGCCTTCACTACAAATTCTTCACCAATCAGAGGGTTTGATGAGCCTGTCTGGCCCCTCCCAGTTGCACAAACCTCTGTGTGACATCTGAGGTCTGTTAAACGTCCGGAAGGAGGGGTGGAGCCCCAGGTTTAAATATCTGGAGGTCAAAGGTTGAAGTCCAGTGCAGCAGTTTTTATTCACAAACAAAAAGTGGAATTAATTTGTGCTGTTTGAAATTACTTATCACTCACTTCCTTCTCCCAATTAGTCAAATTTCTTTGAATGGGGAAGCTGCCATTAACAATAAGAATGCTGTGGGGAGTTTGATTTAACGTGCACATACCTGCAACTTCACCTTCATGTTTCAGTGCAGAGGGATTTTACTGCACTGATCTTTAGAGCAGCTGCATGCTGTGATCCTGCCACAGTTTGGATCTGCATGCTGCAGCAGAGAAAACATCGTGACTCATGTCCCTAAGCTGACAAAGTGCAGCTTGCCAATCACAGCTGCATCCCAACTGCAGCAACACATTTCGCAACGTAATGCAAAAATACACTGGGTAACACATTTCAAACAAATCCACAAACACACAGTGATCAGTTCTGTGCGTGAATGCATAACAAATGTGGTGTTGCCTGCAAAGGCGCAAACAAAAATCACTTTTAGAATATTATGAAACAACATCTGAGTGGACGCATGAACTATAAGCCCATTATGCCTGTATATAGCCGCTTCTGACTCAAACTGTGTGCGTACGTGTCGTGTGGCCTGAGGTGCCGAGTATTTGAGGAAGGAACATTACTGGATTCCACACCAGATTAACATCCAGTGATGAGGATAATGCAACAATCCTCCTAAAAACTGCTGACAACCATCCAGCAGCACAAAGTGGACAAGTAAGCTGCAGTATTTCCACAAGAATCCATATAATACGTCCCCCTCATTCCCCCTCAGACACTCTTACTGTTTTAAAATCCACTCTATTTCTCAGTGCACCTTATCCTCATCAGCACTTTGGATAATGAAAAAATACAATTCACAGCTGTACTGTGTTGGTTATAAACAGGCATGTTTTTTTTTCATTTCATATTTGTTTAGCGTCGTTATGGTGTTTTGTGCATTATGGTGGAGGTTGTGTCATTTGCGTGGCTGCTTCTGGAACATGCTCTTTAAACGTTACTGATGATTTAATTCCCGATGGTAACAGCAGAATTGTTATAGTCTACAACAGTTTGCCTGCTAACTTACACAGAAATGTATCCAAATGAATCTGGAGGAATGTCATTGTACAGCAATCAATGATCCAAAAATGGAATGAACAGAAATTAGAGGTAGTGTTTTTTAAACACACTCTTAAAGCTATATTGTGTAGGATTTAGTGACATCTAGCGGTGGGGCTGCAGATTGCATTATGAGGTCACTGGCCACAGTTTTGTTTGCCTTCAAATTTTTGCTTCTTTGTTGAGGAGGAATCATGCTCTTGTCTTCTCTTGTGATAAGAGCAATATGCAATGGTGGGCACAGTTCTGCTCATCTGCTAACCGCTAATTAGTGAAGCTAACATTTTAGTTAGTGGATAAGGTTTTCAGCTAACTGAAAACCATCAGTGGACCAATTAGCTTCTGCTAAATTTAGCTCCACTAACTTTCAGTCCGCTAGCTTTTTTTTTTTTTTTTGCTGGTAAAGTGAGTAAATTTAACGGTCAAAAATTTTTGTAAATCCTAAAATCATACATGTTAGTTCCTGTTTATGAATGCAGAGAGCTAGCTAACACTTCCGGCTCACAGGTCAATGCACACAAGTGCCGGTAAAAAGACAAGAAGTTACACTGTGGACAAAAGCGGTATGTAAGTAGCTCAAAAGTCAGTATTTTTATTTATTTATTTATTCATTGTGCATTTGTTTTGTGTTTGTGAATGCAACCGAGTTAATAATAAAAGTAATGCGCTGTAACTTCTGCTAGTTTTTTTTTTTTTTTCTTAAGCAGTTTATCAGTTTAGTGTTATAAAAGTTAGCATGTCAGTTAATGGTTTAATGGTAAGCTAACTGTTCTGTTAAGTTGGTTCCACTCCTCCAGCCAAGGCAAAGGAGTCATTTGGTCACATGACTTTTAGTCAGGATTCTGACATTTTGCTGATTGGCTGAGACACGCCGCTCTCTGATTGGCTGCAGCCTTTGTTTACAATGTTTCAAACCTCCAAATGTTTTTGGTTGCCGTGCGAATTCCAAACACACAAAGCAAATACCTGGTTTCCATTTTGGTTTGACAGGGGTGAGATACACTCCCACCCCCAACATTTGCGATATTTTGCAACTAGTTTGGCTCACTTTTCATGTCTTTCGGTTTGTTTTTCACATTTTCGGTGGTTACGCCACAGCCAATTACAGAGCGTGGCATGATAGCCAGTAGCGACCGACGTATCAGATGGACCAATCACAGCCATGTTTTCAAAAACACGCTACCAGTATCTTTGTATAAGAGACTGTGGTACCAGTGCTAACTGTTCGGTTAGCTGTGGCCACCACTGGAAATATGTGTGAGCCTCCATTTTACAAAAACAATGATTCTCACACTTGTTAGCCTACACTACTAACCAGTCTTCATTTGTCTTCAGTCTTCCACCGACACTCCAGAATGCAAAAGGGGTAGAGGTGGGCAGATCGATCCTAATATCGATAATATCGATACCAACGCTGGTATTGATATTGAACGATTCTCATGTAAAAAGATCGATACTCAAGCTTTTTTTCTCTCCTGCATGCACTGACTGCTGTGCAGATTCATCAAAGTCTACTCTCTGTAAGAGCAGGGCTGCGCTGTGTCACACAACACGGAGCAGCGCACCCTTGTATTGTGGTTTGCCAGCACTCGACCTCAGGAGATTTTGTTTTAAGTTGTGTTGAGTGATATTTTTTTAAACAAAAATGTTGGTTGTGATAATAAAGTATTTTGTTGTCATGTACAATGTTTGGCGAAATTCTATCCTAGGACTTTTGGATCCTTTGGATGTATGAAGCTTAAATATGAAAAAGTATTGATATCGGTATTGATATCAGCGATACTGGGCCTGTATTTACTTGGTAAATCAATGCCAAAATTCCTGGTATCGCCCACCTCTAAAAAGGGGGATCAAGTAGATCACCTTTGGGCTACTATATAAACATGGTGCTGCTGTTTTTGCTCATGAACACCTCTAAAAACTACACACTGTAGGTTTAACAAAAAAATTAAATGTAGCTGATGTTTACAAATATAGATGTTTCATTGCAGTGCCTGCTTGGTTTCAAAAACTGAGACAAGGACAAGGAGAGAGAGAGAAGATAAAACTGCACCAGCTCTCTGTCCTCGGTCTTTGATGTGCCTGTATTCTGTAGAGTCTCTATATTTGGCTTTGAACCTCCATAGCATAATCCTCCATTTTTTACCGTAACAAAACTGTTTGAATTGGTCAGGATTACACAAGCAGCTGTTTTTATGACTCAGAGATGCACCACCAAAATGAAACCTCACAGAGCTGAATTATGAAGCAGGGTTTCATGTTTATGTTTGCTTCCATCTGTTTCCTCCACAGAGGGAATACATAGTCAAGTTTATTAAGTGTACACAGATGCTGGATGGTGTCTGTGTTTTTATTGGTTTCACCGAGGGTTTATTACATGTGGAAGATTTATGTGTCATTGCCTGTTCATGGCAGTATTAGGACTCACTCCCCACCCCATCGTGTTTGACCCCTGCCCCCCCGGCAGAGCTAAGCTTTTCCCTGCACAACACATGTCACAACAGTTCTGTTTAAAGCTTGGTGACATTTTTTTTAATCAACATTTTTAACATCATTAATATAACAATACTCACCCCTACCGAAGGGGTTATGTTTTTGCCTCCGTCTTTTCTTTATATATATATATATACATATATATATACGAGGTCTGTCCATAAAGTATAGGTCCTTTTTATTTTTTTCAAAAACTATATGGATTTCATTCATATGTTTTTACGTCAGACATGCTTGCACCCTCGTGCGCATGCGTGAGTTTTTCCACGCCTGTCGGTGACGTCATTCGCCTGTGAGCACTCCTTGTGGGAGGAGTCGTCCAGCCCCTCGTCGGAATTCCTTTGTCTGAGAAGTTGCTGAGAGACTGGCGCTTTGTTTGATCAAAATTTTTTCTAAACCTGTGAGACACATCGAAGTGGACATGGTTCGAAAAATTAAGCTGGTTTTCAGTGAAAATTTTAACAGCTGATGAGAGATTTTGAGGTGATTCTGTCGCTTTAAAGACTTTTCACGGTGCGAGACGTCGCGCTGCGCTCTCAGGCAGCGTCATCAGCCTGTTTCAAGCTTAAAACCTCCACATTTCAGGCTTTATTGATCCAGGACATCGTGAGAGAACAGAGAAGTTTCAGAAGAAGTCGGTTTCAGCATTTTATCCGGATATTCCACTGTTAAAGGAGATTTTTTTAATGAAAGACGTGCGGACGGGTCCGCGCGTCGGGACGCAGCCGACGTGGCGCGGCGGCACAGGAAAAACACCTCCGTGTTGATAACCATTTGTAAAATCCAGGCGGCTTTTTATGGCTTTCAGTGGAGTGAGTATATGAGAAATTGTTTATCAGCTGGAGATGTTCCAACTTGTCCTCAAGGCTTCCAACAGAGGTGTTTTTCCTGTGGCGGAGCGTCGCGGCGGCTGCGAGCCGACGCTGCAATCCGCCTGCACGTCTTTCATTAAAAAAATGTCCTTTAACAGTGGAATATCCGGATAAAATGCTGAAACCGACTTCTTCTGAAACTTCTCTGTTCTCTCACGACGTCCTGGATCAATAAAGCCTGAAATGTGGAGGTTTTAAGCTTGAAACAGGCTGATGATGCTGCCTGAGAGCGCTGCGCGACGTCTCGCACCGTGAAAAGTCCTTAAAGCGACAGCATCACCTCAAAATCTCTCATCAGCCGTTAAAATTTTCACTGAAAACCAGCTTAATTTTCGAACCGTGTCCACTTCGATGTGTCTCACAGGTTTAGAAAAAATTTTGATCAAACAAAGCGCCAGTCTCTCAGCAACTTCTCAGACAAAGGAATTCCGACGAGGGGCTGGACGACTCCTCCCACAAGGAGTGCTCACAGGCGAATGACGTCACCGACAGGCGTGGAAAAACTCACGCATGCGCACGAGGGTTCAAGCATGTCTGACGTAAAAACATATGAATGAAATCCATATAGTTTTAGAAAAAAATAAAAAGGACCTATACTTTACGGACAGCCCTCGTATATATATATATATATATATATATATATATATATATATATATATATATATATATATATATATATATATATATATATATATTTGGAATGGGACAGTACATATTAATACACATTGTTACATGTGAATGTGTCGGATTATAGCAAGATGCTAATTTCCATCCATAGTCCCAGTAACATAGAAACAGACTAAGACCACACAACATACCAAAATAAATTAATCATGACAGAAAAAACAATTAAAACAGAATACACATACAAATATGTTGGGAAGGTGTCGTAGCACGGACCCACAACAGGGGGCGCAAAGGAACGGACAACGAATAAGCCAATAAGTAACAATTTAATGTTGTGACAACACACAACTAAACACACAAGATATGTATAGTCAATTAACACCAGGTGACGGGCAGGCTCGAAGATAGAAGACCCCCGACGAGAGATGAGCCGCGTCCCACACGGCTTCCACCACCAACGGTCTGAAGAACACCGGAGCCGCCAAGTCCCGAGTCCCCAGGTGGCCTCTGTCTTCGGCTGTCGACCCTGGTACTGCTGGCAGAAAACAAAGACAGGATGGATGAGTGTGAATTCGCACACTCAGTAATCCACAGTCTGCACTCAGTTAGGAGGGAGCACCTCCACCTCCAATCACACACTCGTGCAGCTCCTGTTTAACCACTTATCTGGTTTGGGGTGTGAGGCGAAGCCGTCGCTGATCACACCAAACACCAATCCCACAGATAAGGCAAGCACCACAGGAAAACGGCTGCAAAAGAAGTTCAGATTATTACTCAACGTTTCGAGTCAGCAGAGAAAATTACCTCTTCGGTAGTTGATTTCTCGGTGAGGAGGTGGAGTTGCAGTCCGGCCTTTATGGTGATGGTGATGATGATGAATGAGTGACAGCTGGTGCTGAGGATGAGTGACAGCTGTCACTTCTTCTGGGTCTGGCGCCGTCTCGTGCTTGGAGCTCGCACTCCAAGCAGGGCGCCCTCTGGTGGTGGTGGGCCAGCAGTACCTCCTCTTCAGCGGCCCACATAACAGGACCCCCCCCTCAACGGGCGCCTCCTGGCCCCCGACCAGGCTTGTTTGGGTGTCTCTTGTAAAAATCGGCCAGGAGGGCCGGGTCCAGGATGAAGTTCCTCTTCACCCAGGAGCGTTCTTCAGGTCCATACCCCTCCCAGTCCACCAGATATTGGAACCCCCGGCCCTTACGACGGACGTCCAGGAGCCTGCGGACTGTCCAAGCAGGCTCCCCGTCAATGAGCCGGGCAGGAGGCGGCGTAGGTCCAGGAGCACAGAGGGGCGAGGTGTGGTGTGGCTTGAGGCGGGACACATGGAACACAGGGTGGATCCGCAGTGAAGCTGGGAGTTGGAGCTTCACTGCGGCCGGGTTGATGATTTTGAGGATTCTGAAGGGTCCTATAAATCTGTCCTTCAATTTCGGGGAGTCCACACAGAGAGGGATGTCCTTTGTCGAGAGCCACACCTCCTGCCCGGGCTGGTATGTGGGGGCCGGGGAACGTCGGCGGTCCACATGGGTCTTGGCCCTCGTCCGGGCCTTTAACAGGGCAAAGCGGGTGGTCCGCCACACCCGGCGGCACCTCCTGAGGTGGGCCTGGACCGAGGGCACACCGACCTCTCCCTCCACCAGCGGGAACAATGGGGGCTGGTACCCCAAACATGCCTCAAAAGGGGAGAGGCCGGTAGCAGACGAGACTTGGCTGTTATGGGCATACTCGATCCAGGCCAGATGGTGACTCCAGGCTGCCGGGTGCGCGGAGGTGACGCAGCGAAGGGCCTGCTCCAACTCCTGGTTAGCCCGCTCTGCCTGGCCGTTTGTCTGGGGGTGGTACCCGGACTCACGGTGGCCCCCAGCTCCTTACAGAAACTCCTCCAAACCTGCGAAGAGAACTGGGGACCACGATCTGATACGATGTCCGATGGTATCCCATGCAGCCGCATGACGTGGTGGACCAGGAGGTCTGCCGTCTCCTGGGCCGTCGGGAGCTTCGGGAGGGCCACGAACTGGGCCGCCTTGGAGAACCGGTCCACTATCGTGAGAATGATGGTGTTGCCCTGGGACGGCGGGAGGCCCGTGATGAAGTCCAGGCCGATGTGAGACCAGGGGCGGTGAGGCACCGGCAGGGGTTGGAGGAGTCCCGAGGTCTTCCGATGGTCTCCCTTGCCCCTGGCGCAGATGGTACAGGCCTGGACGTAGTCCCGAACGTCGGTTTCCAGTGACGCCCACCAGAAGCGCTGCTGGACCACTGCCACGGTCCTATGCACTCCAGGATGACAGGAGAGCTTGGATCCGTGACAGAAGTCCAATACGGCAGCTCTGGCCTCTGGTGGGACGTACATTCTGTTCTTGGGGCCAGTCCCCGGGTCCGGGCTCCTTGCCAGGGCCTCCCGGACAGTCTTCTCCACGTCCCAGGTGAGGGAGGCCACGACAGTGGACTCGGGGATGATGGTCTCGGTGGGGTTCGACAGCCCCGCCTTGGCTTCTTCTTCATGCACCCGGGACAACGCATCCGATTTTTGGTTTTTGGTCCCGGGGCGGTACGTGATCCGGAAGTCAAAGCGCCCGAAGAACAGAGACCAGCGGGCTTGCCTGGGGTTCAGCCGCTTGGCGGTCCGGATGTACTCCAGGTTCCGATGGTCCGTGAAAACCGTGAAAGGCAACGACGCCCCCTCCAGCAGGTGTCTCCACTCTTCAAGAGCCTCCTTCACCGCGAGGAGCTCCCGATTGCCGACGTCATAGTTCCGTTCAGCTGGGGTCAACCTGCGGGAAAAATAGGCACAAGGATGGAGAACCTTATCAGCCTCCATGCTCTGGGACAGCATGGCTCCTATCCCTGAGTCAGAGGCGTCCACTTCCACTATGTACTGGCGATCAGGATCAGGCTGCACCAGAACTGGTGCAGTCGAGAACCGGCATTTCAACTCCTTGAACGCGGCTTTGCACCAATCCGACCAGGTGAAGGGGACCTTGGTGGAGGTCAGGGCAGTCAGGGGGCTAACTACCTGACTGTAGCCTTTAATGAACCTCCTGTAGAAATTTGCAAAGCCGAGGAACTGCTGCAGTTTCCTGCGGCTTGTTGGTTGGGGCCAATCTCTCACCGCCGCAACCTTGGCCGGATCAGGGACGACGGAGTTGGAGGAGATGATGAACCCCAAGAAGGACAAAGAAGTGCGGTGGAACTCGCACTTCTCGCCCTTCACAAACAGCCGGTTCTCCAACAACCGCTGTAGGACCTGACGTACATGCTGGACATGGGTCTCAGGGTCCGGGGAAAAGATGAGTATATCGTCCAGATATACGAAGATGAACCGATGCAGGAAGTCCCGCAAGACGTCATTTACCAAAGCTTGGAACGTCGCGGGGGCGTTAGTGAGGCCGAACGGCATGACCAGGTACTCAAAGTGACCTAACGGGGTGTTAAATGCCGTCTTCCATTCGTCTCCCTTCCGGATCCGAACCAGGTGGTACGCGTTTCTAAGATCCAATTTTGTGAAAATTTGGGCTCCATGCAGGGGCGTGAACACTGAATCCAACAGAGGTAACGGGTATCGGTTGCGAACCGTGATCTCGTTCAGCCCTCTGTAATCAATGCATGGACGGAGTCCGCCGTCCTTTTTGCCCACAAAAAAGAAACCAGCACCCATCGGGGAGGTGGAGTTCCGGATCAGCCCGGCAGCTAAAGAGTCCCGGATGTAGGTCTCCATTGATTCGCATTCCGGACGTGAGAGGTTGTACAACCTACTGGACGGGTATTCAGCGCCCAGGACCAAATCGATGGCACAATCGTACGGTCGGTGCGGGGGAAGAGTGAGCGCCAGATCTTTGCTGAAGACGTCAACGAGATCGTGGTACTCCTTTGGCACCGCCGATAGATTGGGGGGGACTTTAACCTCCTCATTAGCCGTCATGCCGGGAGGAACCGAGGATCCTAAACACTCCCGGTGGCAGGTTTCGCTCCACTGCGTCACAACCCCGGACGGCCAATCTATCCGGGGATTGTGCTTCACCATCCACGGAAATCCCAAAATCACTCGGACTCGAATTCTGCTCCCAAAGCGCCGTAGCCCAGGTGCGTGCCTCTCCTCGAAGCAGATTAATAACATAAGCCACCCGGCTGGCGTCTGACTCGTACATGACAGGACGCTGTGAAAAGACGAGCGAACACTGCATGAGGAAGTCTGCGCACGTCTCAACACAGCCTCCGTACGGTTCCGGAGGGCTTATGTATGCTTCAGGGGACGGTGGGGGGGGGGTCGTTGAACGACCAGTGGAACGTCTGTTACGGGCCCAGGACCAGCAAGAGGAGTGGCTGCAGCAGCGCCCTGATCGCGCGCTTCCACCCTGGCGGTGAGAGCCTCCACCCTCTGGTTAAGGAGAACATTCTGCTCGGTCACCAAATCCAGCCGAGCCGTGAAGGCGGTTAAAATCTGCTGCAGCTCACTCAACACGCCTCCCGCTGACACCTGCACTCCTGGCTCTTTGGCCGTTCAAGCTCGGGTTGACGTGCCTCGGAATCCATGATGAAGCTTTTTTTTTCAAACTTAATTTACAAAAACTCTCGATGGGAGACATCAAAGTTAAAAAAAAAAAAAACATTACAAGACAGGTCTGCGGTGTTTGCACAGGCACAGAGTTTGGATGCGAGAGTTTGGATGCTTGTAGCGCTTCAGAGGGTGATACCCTCATGACGGCCGACCAGAATATCAAACAGGTTTGATTTTCATCTGACCATACGATCGCCGATCAGGAGGTGGTCGTGAGATGTTGAACGCAGCTCGTTACTCCATATACACTACACGATGCAGGACGTGCGATTAACCTAAAACTCGGTGCGATCCAAAAAATTCTCGCACAAATGAAAAATTAGCTGAAAAAGGGCCAAAACTCACACTGGCACATGGCAGTGTTCTATTTATTTAGACACCAGTTATATTCGACGGTTATCCAATTACAACTTTTTTTTTTTGAAAATGCCTTTTTTTACAAATAAAAAATGGCATATTTTACAGAAGCACATTTATTTGTAAACAATTCAATTTTTAATTTCAATTTATTTTCATTTATATAGCGCCAAATCACAACAGAGTTGCCTCAAAGCGCTTCACACAGGTAAGGTCTAACCTTACCACCAACACATGACACACCTCACATTAACGTGTTGGTTTACATAGAATGAATCAACCAATCAGTGTTACTGGTGGCACATTTTACCCAGAATGCCATCTGTCTCTGTTTGTTACAAAACTTCAGAATTAGTGCATTATTCAACATTAAAAGATATATGTTATATCTTAACTTTGCACAAATGACAGAATTGACATTAATGGAGTTATTTCATCAGTATTCATTTTATTTATACACCAAACCATAACTCAGCACTGCTTTATTTTCCAAGACCTCGGCCTAGTTGCAAGTGTACCGGAGACAATACTGGAATTCATCAGTTATCGGTTATCTGTAACTTCCAATACATTTTTGGGTGGTTTATCGTTTTATCTTTATCAAAGATAACTTTTCAGTTATCTGATTATACTATGTAACACAATTTTTGTTCCTGGCTTCTAAGTGTTATATTTCAACTGCTTATGTCTAAAGTCTATGGAAAAATGACTACATTCAGCACAAACTTTGATTTTATTTATTTATTTACGTTCTAGAAAGTTCTAAAAGTTTCTTGAAATTTCTAGATAATTCTGGAAACTTCTAGAAAATTCTGGACAGTTCTAGCAGTTCGAGAATATTCTAGAAGACTACTCAGTAGTAGTGAAGGCGAATCGAGAATATTCTTGAAAACAGACAAATTTCAAAATATCATTGTCCTGATCACAGAAGCAAAGTTTCTGTGGAATAACAGCTATTTTCTATTTATTTAAGGCATAACAGGTTAGGAAAACACACTGTGTACCCAGGAACAAAACAAAAATAAAAATTTGTTACATAGTGTTATCTGTTATCGAAGTTAATTTTTTGGTTATCTGTGCCCACCACTGAGAACTTTGTTGTCTTTGTTGGTGAGGAAAGGTTTGCTGACATCAAATTTGAAGATGTAGTCAGGTGGGCGAATGATGAAATAGCTTTTTTCTTTCTTTTTTTTTTACATTAATTGATCCATCAGCGGACAGCAGCCAAACAGGAGCTATGTCAAAACCCAGTTGATTTATTGTCCAAACTAAATGCAAACAGTCCAACAAGTAATGTGAGGCAAAAATGAGCACAAAAATAAATCCCAACATGGAGGCTTCACAAAATGGAGAAAACATAGGAAAGAACTAACACCCATCAAATGAAGCACGAAGGCAATAGGAAATAGCTGAAACCATTAACATACTTACACGGAATGCGAGAAGAAGACAGAGAGAATAACCTGGGAACTAAACAGGGAACAGGTGAAGGCTTAAATGCAAAATGACAGGTGTGTGAATTAGGGGAAGCTGGAACAAAAGACACACGTGACAACTAAATAAACACAATGTGACTACAAAATAGACAACTAAGCGTGAGTAGAAACAAAACCTAACAATAACAAAACGTAACTAGTAAGAGAACTCACAAAACCAAATTACAAACCAAGTACATAAAAGCAAAAACAACCATGGAACTCAAAAGGTGCACAAGGTGTCAACCGGGAAACAAAAGATAAACCGAGGAACAATATAATGAGAACATAAATGCCAAAGAACAATTAAGCCTCGCAGCAAGATGGCCATAGGTTCAATTCCCACCTGGGGCCTTTCTGTGTGGAGTTCGCATCAGAATCTGATTTATTGTCAAGTAAGTTCTCACATACAAGTAATTTGATCTGGAGTCATTAGTGCATAAACAACAATAAAAGAAAAGGAAAAAATGTACTTACTGTATAAGAAGTAAAGGAGTCAAATAGACAAATTGGCAAAACTATGTTTACTGTCAAATAAATATAGTGGAATGGGATTGTGCAGGCATGCAGATGTACAGTACCTTTCAGTCTGTACTTTGGAATGGGGGGGAGGCAGGGTAAGTGAGGTGTCTGGCATTATCTATAAGTCTAACTGCGGACAGAAAGAAGCTGTTTTTGTGTCTTGAGGTTTTAGTCCTGATGGCCCTGAACCAGCTGCCAGAGGGGAGGGTGACAAAAAGTTTGTGTCCTGGGTGAGAGGGGTCAGCTGCGATCTTCCTTGCTCAGCTCAGGGCCCTGGAGGTGTACATGTCCTGAAGCGATGGCAGATTGCAGTCGATCATCTTCTCTGCTGTGTGGATGAGATACTGAAGTCTGCTCCTGTCCTTGGCAGTGGCAGCAGTGTACCAGACGGTGTTGGAGGAGGAGATGATGGACTCAGTGATGGCAGTGTAGAAGTTCACTATCATTGTTTTTGGCAGGTTGAACTTAATTAGCTGCCACAGAAAGCACATCCTCTGTCATGCTTTCTTGGTGAGAGCTGATGTTCAGCTCCCACTTGAGGTCCTGAGTGATGGTGATCCCCCAGGTAAAGGAAGGACTCTACAATGGCAACTGGGGAGTCACACAGGGTGATGGGGTCAGCCGGGACTGGGTTCTTTCTGAAGTCAACAACCATCTCCATTGTCTTGAGGGCATTGAGCTCCAGATTGTTCTGTTTGCACCAGTACACCAGGTCCCGTCTGTAGGCAAACTCGTCCCCATCAGAGATGAGACCGATGAGGGTCCTCACCGGGTGTTCCGGCTTCTTCCCACATTAAAAAATATGCACGTGAACTGAAAATTTTAAATCGACCGTAAGTGTGTTTGTCTGTCCATATGTGGCCCTGTGATAGACTGGCGTCCTGTCCAGGGTGTACATGCCTCATGCCTGCTGGGATAGGGTCCAGCCCCACTGTAACCCTTAAGTGGAGTAAGTGGGTATAGAAAATGGATGAGTGGATGTTTATTCTTAATATCTCTATTTGTGCTTATCATACCTAAGCTACTAACATTATCTGTGACAGATATTTTAAAATGTTCTCATGTAATTAATTCTGGTTTTCAACCATTTTTTATGGAAAAAGACTGACAAAATGTTGTCACGCCATGCTTCATTATTTTTCATATTTCCTGATGATGTCTTGCTCAAGATGCTGACCTACAGCATGATGATTTTTTTCTCATATTGTTCCATTTCTGCCTGTGTACGTATAGCCTGTAAATGCTGATCAGGAGGTCCATTGCTTCCAACAGACTGATCACCCGGTAGGCCCGAGGCCAAGGTAGTTCTTGGCCTCGGGTTCATCCACATGCTCATCCATGAGTTCTGACTCAACCACCAGTCCTTGCCCAACCGTTACCTGCTCCCTTTGCAGGCAGATCCAGCTTTGGGTATTAAATATCTGCCTCAAGGCTTCAGTAGCAAATCCTGCTATTCTAGGTCTGTTAGTCATGATTCACTGCAAAATATTACAACATAGTGATAAAAAGTGAACCATTACAATAAAATCAAAGCTCATAATGTTAAAAAGCATACAAATCTTTCTGGGATCAGAATTAGGTCAATAAATTCATGGTAGGAAACATTTTTCCAATTAAAGATGTAACAATGGTGCATATGAACATGATTGGGGTCATAAATTACCCAAATCGGTCTCTTGAAGGTTAAACAATTTCAATTTGCAGCGACATAAAACACAAAGTAATAGTTTTGTATGTGACACCACAACGAAAGACAATACAACCAGTCCAATAATTAACTTGGTGTGACTTGTGCCAATGCAGATGTGCACCGTATGAAAAATTGCCCATTAAAATGACATGTCATCCAGCTTCATTGTACCTCTACATGTTTGTGTTTACCCATCATGTCACCATGACTGTTTGCTAAAATCCCCAATATTGATATGCACCAGTTGATATGTGTGTAGTCCACACGTGTATTCACACGCTCACCCATCACCAGTATCAGTAATGAATTATACACATGAACGGCCACACAGAAGACCTACATTCCAGCTTCTTTCCTCTGGGCACACACTGACCCACACTTTGATCTATTTCCACCCAGAATATGAGGCTTCCGGTTGGATGTGGTCAGACGGGTGACTGAAGAGGAGTCTGGAGGACGGTGCACACTGGCTGCTGTAGCCTGAGGCTGTTCCACAGAAGTATATTGACTCCTAAATTCACTGAGTTACTGCTGCATCACAGGACACAAGGCCTGTGTGTGCATGTGGGATGAGACAGTTTAAAAGGAGTGGCTGTTTGTCGACCATCTGCCCAAAACTCACTGCAGACACATTCACTCATTCAGAAAAGACTAATAGAATATATCTGTGTCACTTGGCAAAAGAGGTTGTGGAATCATCACACAGATCCAGGGTATCTCAGGTTTTTGTTGTGTGGGCCGCCAGAAGAGGAGGTACTGCTGGCCCACCACCAGAGGGCGCCCTGCCTGAAGTGCGGGCTTCAGGCACGAGAGGGCGCAGTCGCCTCACAGGAGCAGCCAGGGTGACAGCTGTCACGCATCACCTGCAACAGCTGTTACCCATCATCTGATCAGCAGGGGAATATCAGCAGGACGACGCCTCCACCTCTTTGCCGAGATATCGTTCTACCTGGAAGGTAACGTACCTCAGCTAACTGTTCGACAGTATTTATTATAACTTTGTGCGTTTTTTCGTGGACTACTTTTCCAATGAGAGGTGGAGGTAGCTTTCCTGTCATACGGATTCCTGGGTGCAAACGCGCCCTCATTTAATTGCTTTTTGTTCCTCGCCAGCAGTACCAGGTCCGACACGCGGAGGCAGTGGCCACCTGGGAGTTCGGGACTTGGTGGCTCCAGTATTCCCGGGGTCTGGTGGCGGAGGAAATCGTGTGGTTCCGGTTCTGCTTTGGACAGGCGTCTCCTATCTTCAAGCCTGCCCACACGACACCTTTGTAAATTGACTTTTGTCTATTGTTGTAATCTGTTGTATTTGTTGTGCACATTCACAACAGTAAAGTGTTGTTATTTGACCTACTCCATTGTCCGTTCATTTGCGCCCCCTGTTGTGGGTCCGTGTACCTACACTTTCCCAACAGGATATCTCGGCCAACGTCATGGATCCCGAGTGGCGTCAACCGGCTGTTGAACGGCCAATGGAAGAACAGGGCGCACAGGCGTCCGCAGGAGGAATGATCGGTGAGTTGCAGCGGATCCTCACCGCTTTCACGGCTTGGTTGGATTTAATGACCGAGCAGAACGTCCTCCTTAACCGCAGGGTGGAGGCTCTCGCCGCGCAGGTGGAAGCGCGCCCTCAGGGCGCTGCTGCGGCTCTCCCTCCTGTCGACCCTGTGCGTAACAGTGACGTTCCACAGGTCCTTCAACGCCCCCTCCCACCTTCCCCGGAAGCATACATAAGCCCTCCAGAGCCGTACGGAGGTTGTGTGGAGACGTGCGCGGACTTCCTTATGCAGTGTTCGCTCGTCTTCGCACAACGTCCTGTCATGTACGCGACTGATGCCAGCAAGATAGCTTATGTAATAAACCTGCTTCGCGGTGAGGCACGCGCTTGGGCTACAGCGCTCTGGGAGCAGAATTCACGGCTCCTTCAGACATATGATGGGTTTGTGAGGGAGTTCAGAACAGTGTTCGATCACCCAAATAGAGGAGAGACCGCTTCAACCGTGCTGCTGTCAATGAGACAGGGGCGCCGGAGCGCAGCTGCCTATGCAGTCGACTTCCGCATCGCAGCTGCGAGGTCCGGCTGGAATAGCACTGCCCTCCGCGCCGCCTTCGTAAACGGACTGTCATTGGTCCTAAAGGAGCACCTGGTGGCCAAGGACGAACCGCGGGATTTAGATGGGCTTATCGATCTCGTTATACGATTAGACAATCGGTTAGAAGAACGCCGTCGGGAACGAGACGAAGGGCGTGGCCGGGCACGCGCCGTCCCTCTCCCTTCCAGTTCCGACCGCGTTCCGCCCTCCCCACGCTCCACGGCCCCTACGCTCCGTGTGGTTACAGCCCCCCCTGCTGACGAAGCTATGGACACGAGCAGGGCCACATTTAGGGCACCAGATAGACAGAGGAGGCTGGCCCGCGGAGCGTGTTTTGTTTGTGGCTCGATAGAGCATCAGGTAAGAGACTGCCCCGAGCGGTTAAACACCAACGCCCGCCCCTAGAAACTGGGCTAGGGGTGGGCCGAGACATTCACGTGGGACACACCCACATTGCCACACGACTCCCAGTTACAATCCTTTATGAGGATTTAACCCTGAAGGCCCCAGCACTGGTGGACACGGGCTCTGAAGGGAATCTGTTAGACAGCAGATGAGCCAGGGAGATAGGGCTCCCTCTGGTGGCGCTTACCTCGCCTGTGCAGGTGCGGGCACTAGATGGCTCCCTACTCCCTCCAATCACATATAAGACACCACCAGTAACTCTGGTGGTGTCAGGAAATCACCGGGAGGAGATCGAGTTTTTTGTGACTCCTGCTACCTCCCGCGTGATTCTAGGGTTCCCCTGGATGTTAAAACACAATCCCCGGATCGACTGGCCATCCGGGGTAGTGGCTCAGTGGAGCGAGACCTGCCATCGGGTATGTTTAGGTTCCTCGGTTCCTCCCGGTTCCCAGGCTAAGGAGGAGGTCAGAGTCCCGCCCAATCTAGGGACGGTGCTGGTGGAGTACCACGACCTTGTAGATGTGTTCAGTAAGGATCTGGCGCTCACCCTTCCCCCCCACCGTCCGTACGATTGTGCCATTGATTTGGTTCCAGGCATTGAGTTCCCGTCCAGCAGGCTGTACAACCTCTCACGACCTGAGCGCGAATCAATGGAGACCTACATCCGGGACTCTTTAGCCGCCGGGTTGATCCGGAATTCCACCTCCCCGATGGGTGCAGGTTTCTTTTTTGTGGGTAAAAAAGACGGCGGACTTCGTCCATGCATTGATTATAGGGGACTGAACGAAATCACGGTTCGTAATCGATACCCGTTGCCCCTGTTGGATTCAGTGTTCACGCCCCTGCATGGAGCCCAAATATTCACTAAGCTAGATCTTAGAAATGCGTATCACCTGGTTCGGATCCGGAAGGGAGACGAGTGGAAGACGGCATTCAACACCCCGTTAGGTCACTTTGAGTACCTGGTCATGCCGTTCGGCCTCACAAACGCCCCCGCGACGTTCCAAGCATTAGTTAATGATGTCTTGCGGGATTTCCTGCACCGATTTGTCTTCGTATATCTAGACGATATACTCATCTTTTCTCCGGATCCTGAGACTCATGTCCGGCATGTACGTCAGGTCCTGCAGCGGTTGTTGGAGAACCAGCTGTTTGTGAAGGGCGAGAAGTGTGAATTTCACCGCACAGCTTTGTCCTTCCTGGGGTTTATCATCTCCCCCAACTCCGTCGCTCCTGATCCGGCCAAGGTTGCGGCGGTGAGAGACTGGCCCCAACCCACTAGCCATAGGAAGCTGCAACAGTTCCTCGGCTTTGCTAATTTCTACAGGAGGTTCATTAAGGGCTACAGTCAGGTAGTTAGCCCCCTGACAGCCCTGACCTCACCAAAAGTCCCCTTCACCTGGTCGGATCGTTGCGATGCCGCGTTCAAGGAGTTGAAACGGCGCTTCTCGTCTGCACCCGTTCTGGTGCAGCCCGATCCTAGTCGCCAGTTAGTGGTTGAAGTGGACATCTCGGACTCAGGGATAGGAACTGTGCTTTCCCAGAGCGGGAAGACCGATAAGGTCCTTCACCCGTGTGCCTATTTTTCCCGCAGGTTGACCCGGCCGAACGGAACTATGACGTCGGCAATCGAGAACTCCTTGCGGTGAAAGAGGCTCTTGAAGAGTGGAGACATCTGTTGGAGGGAACGTCCGTGCCATTCACGGTTTTCACTGACCACCGGAACCTGGAGTATATCAGGACCGCCAAGCGGCTGAACCCCAGGCAAGCCCGCTGGTCACTGTTCTTCGGCCGTTTTGACTTCCGGATCACCTACCATCCCGGGACCAAGAACCAGAGATCGGATGCCTTGTCCCGGGTACATGAAGATGAAGTCAAAGCGGAGTTGTCGGATCCACCGGAACCCATCATCCCGGAGTCCACTATCGTAGCCACCCTCACCTGGGACGTAGAGAGAACCGTCCGGGAGGCCCTGGCACGAAGCCCGGACCCCGGAACTGGGCCGAAGAACAAACTATACGTCCCACCAGAAGCTAGGGCTGCAGTCCTGGACTTCTGTCATGGCTCCAAGCTCTCCTGTCATCCAGGGGTGCGAAGAACCGTGGCAGTTGTCCGGCAGCGCTTCTGGTGGGCGTCCCTAGAGGCCGACGTCCGGGATTATATCCAGGCCTGCACCACCTGTGCCAGGGGCAAGGCTGACCATCGCAGGGCACCAGGCCTACTCCAGCCGCTGCCTGTGCCTCATCGCCCCTGGTCCCACATCGGCCTGGATTTTGTCACGGGCCTCCCGCCGTCCCAGGGCAACACCACCATCCTCACGATAGTGGACCGGTTCTCCAAGGCAGCCCACTTCGTGGCCCTCCCGAAGCTCCCAACAGCCCAGGAGACAGCGGACCTCCTGGTCCACCACGTCGTCCGGCTGCATGGGATTCCAACAGACATCGTCTCCGATCGCAGTCCCCAGTTCTCCTCGCAAGTCTGGAGGAGCTTCTGCCGGGAACTGGGGGCCACGGTGAGTCTCTCGTCCGGGTACCACCCTCAGACCAACGGGCAAGCAGAACGGGTAAACCAGGAGGTGGAACAGGCTTTGCGCTGCGTGACTGCCGCGCACCCGGCGGCCTGGAGTACCCATTTGGCCTGGATTGAGTACGCTCATAACAGCCAGGTGTCTTCAGCCACCGGCCTCTCCCCTTTTGAGGTATGTCTGGGGTATCAGCCCCCGTTGTTTCCGGTGGTTGAGGGAGAGGTCGGTGTGCCCTCGGTCCAGGCCCACCTACGGAAGTGCCGTCGGGTGTGGCGTGCCGCCCGTTCTGCTTTGCTAAAGGCCCGGACGAGGGCAAAAGCCCATGCAGACCGTCGGCGGGCCCCGGCCCCTGCGTATCGGCCAGGGCAGGAGGTGTGGTTATCCACAAAGGACATTCCCCTCAAGGTGGACTCCCCCAAGCTACAGGACCGTTACATCGGCCCATTTAAGATCCTTAAGGTCATCAGTCCAGCCGCGGTGAGGCTTCAGCTTCCGGCCTCACTGCGGATCCATCCTGTGTTTCATGTGTCCCGGATAAAACCACATCACACCTCACCCCTCTGTACTCCGGGTCCGGCACCGCCTCCTGCCCGGATCATCGATGGCGAGCCAGCTTGGACTGTACGCCGGCTTTTGGATGTCCATAGGATGGGCCGGGGCTTCCAGTATTTGGTGGACTGGGAGGGGTATGGCCCCGAAGAACGCTCCTGGGTGAAGAGGAGCTTCATCCTGGACCGCCGCCACCCGGACAAGCCTGGTCGGGCGCCAGGAGGCGCCCGTTGAGGGGGGGGTCCTGTTGTGTGGGCCGCCAGAAGAGGAGGTACTGCTGGCCCACCACCAGAGGGCGCCCTGCCTGAAGTGCGGGCTTCAGGCACGAGAGGGCGCAGTCGCCTCACAGGAGCAGCCAGGGTGACAGCTGTCACGCATCACCTGCAACAGCTGTTACCCATCATCTGATCAGCAGGGGAATATCAGCAGGACGACGCCTCCACCTCTTTGCCGAGATATCGTTCTACCTGGAAGGTAACGTACCTCAGCTAACTGTTCGACAGTATTTATTATAACTTTGTGCGTTTTTTTCGTGGACTACTTTTCCAACGAGAGGTGGAGGTAGCTTTCCTGTCATACGGATTCCTGGGTGCAAACGCGCCCTCATTTAATTGCTTTTTGTTCCTCGCCAGCAGTACCAGGTCCGACACGCAGAGGCAGCGGCCACCTGGGAGTTCGGGACTTGGCGGCTCCAGTATTCCCGGGGTCTGGTGGCGGAGGAAATCGTGTGGTTCCGGTTCTGCTTTGGACAGGCGTCTCCTATCTTCGAGCCTGCCCACACGACACCTTTGTAAATTGACTTTTGTCTATTGTTGTAATCTGTTGTATTTGTTGTGCACATTCACAACAGTAAAGTGTTGTTATTTGACCTACTCCATTGTCCGTTCATTTGCGCCCCCTGTTGTGGGTCCGTGTACCTACACTTTCCCAACAGTTTTGTTAGGCACAAAATGCTACAACTAAAGATATTTTGAAGTTACTCCTATCCAGTAATCAATTATGTCATTTAACCCTCAAGCGACCCTCAAGTGGCCTTATGACCCTGAGAATATATTTTTGTGCACCATTTTTTAATTTTAATCAGAAAAAGGTTTCCTACCATGAATTTTGTCCTGCATTTGTTCATGGATTTTTGCAAGGATCACCAAATCCATGTGGCAAGTATAATCCAAATTTCTGACCCCGGGAATATCGATGAGATTTTTGACATTACAGCTTCAGGTGGTATTGTAACTTATTGTAACAGTATTATTATCTCTCTCTCTCTGCATGTTCAAAGTTGCTGTAATGTGATGTTGTAAAGTGAAGCTATGTTTTTTCTAATGAGAAAGAAAACTGTCATGATCTGACCTTTTGTATTATGCTTTGTTCTGCTTAGTTCTGCTTTGTTTAGTTTGATTTGGTTTTCTGTGTGTGATTTCTCTTGTTGGGTTTTTCATGCTTGGGCTTTGTCTTTCCCTATCTCTCTTGTCTGTCTCTCTTGGTGCTTGGTGGTGGACGGTGTACCCAGTGGTCTCCAAACTATTCCAGAAAGGGCCAAGAGGGTGCAGGTTTTCTTTGCAGCCACTGACTCCAGCAGTTGATTTCACTGATGAACTCATCCCACCTGCTCCAAGTGATGTTAATCAGTGAAATCACCTGCTGAAGTCAGTGGCTGCAAAGAAAACCTGCACCCTCTCGGCCCTTTCTGGAATAGTTTGGAGACCACTGGTGTACTCTGTCTGGGTCACACCCTGTTCTGAAGCTTTCCACACACCTGTTTCTAATCTGCAACTCATCTCCTGGGTGTATTTAAGCATCACTGGTTGCACTAGTTTGCCGCCAGATCGTGCCTTTTTGTGTACTGGACTCTACTGATTCATTCAGTACATGATCTTATATACCAGAACTGTGTTGTTGAGTCCAGCATTTGTGTCCAGACGTCTCTATCCACCAAACCTGATAAAACTATATCTCTTCATGCTGATTTGTACTCGTATACCCTCGCCTTCCAGTTCTTCAGTCTTTGAAGACCCATTTGCTCTCATTTGGTAAACTAATGATTTTCCTGGCTGTGTTAGCTGCTCTAAACAAAGCCTTTTTATGCTTGAATCTAAGATACTCAAGTCAACAAGTCACAGGGTACATCATCAGATTTTTGACTTGTGCTCTGTAGATAACATGCAATACATTCAAAAACAAAAGCCAGTTAATCTCCTGACCAGCTATTTATGCTTATACACCATCATAACCTTTGAAGATGTGTGACTTTATTGACACTTGTGTAATAATAATAGTTTTGTTTTGTTTTTTGTTTGTTTTTTTGTAGCCATCCTAATGACAAAATAACGACTGTAGTGTTGCAATATGTTTTATGTATTGAGCTTCATCACCTTTATGTAACAGTCCTGTCACACATTTACGATTTAGTCAGTGTATGCCGACCCTATTAAAAACGCTGGCATACGTCTATTAAATTATAGGTAAGTTTTGGGTAAGTTAAGAGGACATTGATGCATGCTGATATACATCAAAATATGGTATGTCGAAACATTTTGGGCATGTACAATATTTTCACCTTATCCCAGCATATGACTGACACGTCCCACATACACGGGCCATAGGTTGTAGGTAAGTTATGCGATTGTTGACCCGTTTCTAGTAAGTTACTCATACGTTGAAATACATCCATTGATGCTGTCCATTGATTGGCTCAACAACTGAAAGCTCATGTGAACAGTCCAGACTGTTACAAATATTAAAACCATTCACACACGGAGTAAATATAAAGTCTTAATCTTACCTGTTTGTTTCAGTTGGTTTCATCATCACAGCCTGACAAAAACGTATCCACATAAAGCCTCCTGATTTGGGAAAATGACATCTGAAAATACTTTAGTTTCTTGTCGTGGCTGAAGAAACGTAGTGTTTTAAAAGAAATCCCTCTGTGTTTTGTGCTTTCTCAGCCTGAACCAGACAACACCGTCTCTTTGTGCCACAAGAAAATTAACTTATTTTAAAAGTTGAAAGAGTTACAGCACCTCATATAGTCATGTCAGTGTTTATCACAGACATCAGTCGATTCTTCCCCGATGAAAATAAATCCCCTTATCCATCAAGGCAAAAATAAAATAAAATAAAATTTAAAAATTGTTAAATTACTCTGTTTGGTGTCCGTGTGGAGGGGCAGAGGCCATGCAACAGCATATGTGCACTTGATGACGTGCTCGTCAATATTTCCGTGAACCACCTGCCAAACAAAAGGGTTCTGGTGGTTGTGGAAACGCAAACCAAGCCAGACTTAACTGTTCGGACATATATCAGACCGTGCAGTACCGACCTGAACCACTGGGTGGAAATGTAGCTGTCCACCATACATTGGCTAAATCGTCATGGTGTGACAGCTACATACCTTATTAGATGTATGCCAGGATTTTCAACACGGCCAGCATACGCTGGCTGAATTGTCAAGATGTGACAGGGCCTTAAATCTCAACAAGGCCATGTCATTCACATATTAAAAAATAATAAAGTCACAATTATGAATCCTACATTCATTCATATCTGTAGAAAATGAAAACATGTCCCAGTGGCCTTCCAGTATGTCCAAAGCTCTAGGTTGTGAGTACATTAACTGAAAGGTGGGTCATACTGTAGTTTTATTATACCTTAATTGCCAGCTTATAACTATATCTTCACTGACTTCAACACAAACTGCTGATGAATATGAATATGTGTATTGCCGCATCATGGTAAAAATGAACAAACCATTGGAATTTCAGAAATAATTCCACTGTCTGTTATTAAGTTTTGTTTGGCAGGGTTAACATTCTTAGCTATAAGTGTTACTGATGTAATGGTGAAAATTTAATTATTTAATTTAGTCTATTTGTGTAATCTTTGTAATTTTACTCTATGTCCATTTTCTCTGAGGGTATCCTTCATTCCATGTTTCTATGGAAACAGCCTCTAAAGAAGACAGGACCGGGAATAGATGCTGAAATGGCAGAAAAGCCTCTTTGTGCTCTCAGATGCTCCCTGTAGTGAGTAGACAAAGAGACTAACTGTAGCCTAAAGGAAACATGATGAGTGTTGGCAAATCCTGTGATCTTGAAGATCCACAACCAGAGCAATAACCTTTTTCACGATACTTCTTATTCTTGTTGTGATTATGAATATTGTTATTATTACATTAGAAGGTTTGTTCTTAATCCAGAAACTCAGACCTGTTCTAAACGTAAATATTGACATATACAAGCAGTGACTGAAAAATTTTGAGCCTGACCCAGAAAATGTAGGGCGTGATTTTCCATCGTTTGTATTCTGAGAAACCATCATTTCTCTTGAGAATGTGAGAAACTTTGACTCACTAGGTGCAATGTTGCAGACACAATATTTCAGTGAGGTGATTAGGGGTGTGACAGATTGGAAAAATGGACAAAGCTGGTGGGTGTGTTGTGATTCAGTATCTCAGCAGAAAGGGAATGTGTTGGGAAGGTGTCGTAGCACGGACCCACAACAGGGGGCGCAAATGAACGGACAATGAGTAAGCCAAAAGGTAACAATTTAATGTTGTGACAATACACAACTAAATATACAGAAATTGCAAAGTCAATTAACACCAGGTGACGTGTGGGCAGGCTCGAAGATAGAAGACCCCGACGAGAGAGAGGCCGCGTCCCACACGGCCTCCACCACCAACGGTCTGAAGAACACCAGAGCCGCCAAGTCCCGAGTCCCCAGGTGACCTCTGTCTTCGGCTGTCGAACCTGGTACTGCTGGCAAAAGCAGAGACAAGATGAATGAGCGTAAGTCCTTACACTCAGTGGTCTATAGTCTGTACACAGTCAGGAGGAGGACCTCCACCTCCGAATCACACACTCGTGCAGCTCCTTGTGTAACCACTTATCTGTAGCGCAGTCGTCGTCGTCACGCCACACGCCAATTCCCCAGATAAGGGCGAACACCACAGGATACCGGCTGCAACAGAAGTTCAGAATCCACTCAATGATATGAGTCAGCAGAGAAGTTACCTCTCGGTAGTCGATTTCTCGGCGGGGAGGTGGAGTTGCAGTCCGGCTTAAGTATTGGTGTAGATGAGTGACAGCTGGTGTGATGAGTGACAGCTGTCACTTCCTCTGGGTCTGGCGCCCTCTCGTGCTTGGAGCCCGCACTCCAAGCAGGGCGCCCTCTGGTGGTGGTGGGCCAGCAGTACCTCCTCTTCAGCGGCCCACACAACAGGACCCCCCCCTCAACGGGCGCCTCCTGGCGCCCGACTGGGCTTGTCCGGGTGACGTCTGTAGAAATCGGCCAGGAGGGCCGGGTCCAGGATGAAGCTCCTCTTCACCCAGGAGCGTTCTTCAGGGCCATACCCCTCCCAGTCCACCAGATATTGGAACCCCCGGCCCTTACGACGGACGTCCAGGAGCCTGCGGACCGTCCAAGCAGGCTCCCCGTCGATGAGCCGGGCAGGAGGCGGTGTGGGTCCAGGTGTACAGAGGCGCGAGGTGTGGTGTGGTTTGAGATGGGACACGTGGAAGACAGGGTGGATCCGCAGCGAAGCCGGGAGACGGAGCTTCACTGCGGCTGGGTTGATGATCTTGAGGATAGGGAACTGTCCAATGTATCTGTCCTTCAACTTGGTTGAGTCCACACAGAGGGGGATATCCTTTGTCTGACATTTAATCTTACTTTGGCCCTGCTCGTGTCCATAGCCTCCTCAGCAGGGGGAGCTGTAGCCCCACGGGGCTCTCTGGCAGTGAAGCATGGGGACGACGTCACCTTGTCGGAACCGAAAGGGGGAGGGACGGCTCGTACCCGGTCACGCCCCCTGGCCTGCTCCCGACGATGCTCATTCAAACGGTTGTCTAAGCGTATAACCAAATCGACAAGCCCGTCAAAATCCCGCGGTTCCTCCTTGGCCAGTAGGTGCTCCTTGAGGACCGGTGACAGTCCATTTACAAAGGCGGCGCGGAGCGCAACGTTATTCCAGCCGGACCTCGCTGCCGCGATGCGGAAGTCGACTGCATACTCGGCTGCGCTACGGCGCCCGTCTCATTGACAGCAGCACGTTTGAAGCGGTCTCGCCTCTGTTGGGATGATCAAACACTTGTTTGAACTCCCGTACAAACCCAGTATAAGACGTTAGGAGCCGTGAGTTCTGCTCCCAAAGCGCCGTAGCCCATGCGCGTGCCTCTCCTCGAAGCAGATTAATAACATAAGATACCCGGCTAGCATCTGATGCGTACATGACAGGGCGCTGTGAAAAGACGAGCGAACACTGCATGAGGAAGTCCGCGCACGTCTCGACACAGCCCCCGTACGGTTCCGGAGGGCTTATGTATGCTTCAGGGGATGGTGGGGGGGTTTGTTGAACGACCAGTGGTACGTCTGATTCAGGCCCAGGACCAGCCAGAGGAGGAGCTGCAGCAGCGCCCTGATCGTGCGCTTCCACCCTGGCGGCGAGAGCCTCCACTCTCCGATTAAGGAGGACATTCTGCTCGGTCACTAAATCCAACTGAGCCGTGAAGGCGGTTAAGATCTGCTGCAGCTCACTCAACACGCCTCCCGCTGACGCCTGCGCTCCTGGCTCTTCCATTGGCCGTTCACGCTCGAGCTGACGCCCCTCGGAATCCATGACGATTGGCCGAGAAATCCTGTTGGGAAGGTGTCGTAGCACGGACCCACAACAGGGGGCGCAAATGAACGGACAATGAGTAAGCCAAAAGGTAACAATTTAATGTTGTGACAATACACAACAAAATATACAGAAATTGCAAAGTCAATTAACACCAGGTGACGTGTGGGCAGGCTCGAAGATAGAAGACCCCGACGAGAGAGAGGCCGCGTCCCACACGGCCTCCACCACCAACGGTCTGAAGAACACCGGAGCCACCAAGTCCCGAGTCCCCAGGTGACCTCTGTCTTCGGCTGTCGAACCTGGTACTGCTGGCAAAAGCAGAGACAAGATGAATGAGCGTAAGTCCTTACACTCAGTGGTCTATAGTCTGTACACAGTCAGGAGGAGGACCTCCACCTCCGAATCACACACTCGTGCAGCTCCTTGTGTAACCACTTATCTGTAGCGCAGTCGTCGTCGTCACGCCACACGCCAATTCCCCAGATAAGGGCGAACACCACAGGATACCGGCTGCAACAGAAGTTCAGAATCCACTCAATGATATGAGTCAGCAGAGAAGTTACCTCTCGGTAGTCGATTTCTCGGCGGGGAGGTGGAGTTGCAGTCCGGCTTAAGTATTGGTGTAGATGAGTGACAGCTGGTGTGATGAGTGACAGCTGTCACTCCCTCTGGGTCTGGCGCCCTCTCGTGCTTGGAGCCCGCACTCCAAGCAGGGCGCCCTCTGGTGGTGGTGGGCCAGCAGTACCTCCTCTTCAGCGGCCCACACAACAGGAATGTCTCGCAAGCAGATCCATGAAGACATGGTAATGACATTAGGGGAGGATGGCCCATCTTATGCTACAGTTAAACGCCGGTCAGTCGAATTCAAGAGAGCCAGAACAAGTGTCGAGGATGGAGCAAGATCAGGAAGACCCTGAAGCGTCATCTCCACCGATATGATCCAGAATATCCTTGATATGGTCCTTGCTGACAGAAGAGTAAGTGAGCGTCACATAGCCACTACTGTAGACATTTCCCAGGAGAGGTCATGATTTGTGACCATGGACAAGACCTAGGTCCATTACTTTGAAATGGAGTCCAAGCAACACTTGAAGCAACAGAAAGATGGGTTCTTCTACCCCGCTGAAGAAAACCAAAGCTGTCTCATCTGCTGGAAAGGTCATGGACCCCATCTTCTCGGATGCTGAGGGCATCATAATGGCGGACTGTCTCCAGAAGGGACAGACCATTGATGGGGCCTATTATGCTTCCCTTTTGCGACATGTGCAATATAAAATAAAGCGGAAGCAGCATGGAATGCTCCAAGGTGTTTTGTTTCACCAAGACAATGCTCCTGTCCACACATAGTTTATCAGAATGGCTGACATCTATGAATGTGGCTTCAGACTTGTTCAGCACTTACCTTATTCCTGTGATTTGGCTCCATCAGACTTCCATGTGGTTTCAAACATGAAAAGGCGTCTGACTGGAACTTATTATAATACCGATAATGATGTCATATCTGCAGTGGATGACTTCTATGACTTTCAAGATAAGACCTTCTATGAGAACGGTATTAAGGTACTGCAGCGACTCTGGAAAAAGTGTAAAATAATGGAACAGTGACTGCAATCTCCCAGAAACTATGCCAATGAACAGACAGGACCTAAGACAAGGACAACAATCAGTGGATTACAACACTGGGTAGACTGGGAAATGCAGATGAAGCGTCTTGTCCAAAGACACAGACAGGTAGTGTAAATGAGACTCAAACCCAGGTCGACATATTGGTAAACACCAAACCACAAATAGTTTGGTTGGGCAAAAGTATGTAAAACAACTGATGTGTGCTATTACAGCCATGAGGACAGACAGCATCACTTGTTGCAAGATTAGGCTTTCAATTTACTAATGAGTTTTACTGCCACACGGACGCCTTCTCCAAGAATCACATTCCACTGCTTTCCTGTACCTGGTCAATATAAACAATGTTTTTTTCCCAGGGTCAACTCTCACTATATATATTGGATCCCAGAGATTTTTTTTTTTTTTTTTTTGTATCAGACTCAAGAAGAAGAAGAACAAGAGCCTTTATTGTCACTGCACATACATGCAACAAAATGGTGTTAGGTGGGTTACTCTTGTATACCTAGAGAACTACAAATATGGTCTACCTAGAGAACTACAACTCCCAAGTAGACACTGGTGACATACAGGTGTAACCTCTTCATGGTAAACAGTAAAGGATCCTTAGTGATTTTCTGACCAGACAAGGGTGTGAACCAAGGATCCTCTGGTCTCAAGCCCACTGCTTAACCACGACCATCACCTCCCCACTTTAGATGATAACACTGATTGACTTCTAAGTTATATAAGACAAGCTGGTTTTTCATTATGTGCAATGCCCCAATGAAGGTTTTTTGGATTGAAAACTTATTTCTAAAATGACATATTAAATATCTGCTTGCAGTTAAGTGTAGAATATTCTTATTATTTATGGAGAAACATACACTGCCTTAAAGACAACATATTTTACATGTTTTTTTCAACAAGACAATTTAAAACCACATTCTGCACACATTACAAAGACATGGCTACATCAGTAGAGTGTACGAATACTGGACTGGCCTGCTTGCAGTTCTGACTTGCCCCAATAAAGAATGTGTGGAGAATTTTGAAACCAAAAATTCAACAGCTACCCTGTGAAGTTACACACCTTCAGACGTGTTTGCAGAAAGCATGGGACAACACAAGACCTGAAATGCTTCATTGCATGACATCCTCAATGCCAAAATGTCTTAAATGTTGTAAGAAGGAATGGCAACATTACAATGTGGTAAATACTTTAAAATGCCAGCCTTCATGGAATGTATTGCAGGCCTGAAATGTAAGAATGGACACATATTAACAACTGAAATGAAGTTGGCCAGAAAAAAAAAAAACATAAAATATCTTGGGTTCTTACTTTCTGCAATGAAACAGAACTCAAAGTAAATGTAAGAGTAAGTAATAATATGTATTTTAGATTATTGATCTATCAGATGTCAGGAAAACTGTAACGAACAATACATAGGTGAGACTAAGCAGCCATTACACAAAAGGCTATACCAGCACCGCAGAGAGGGCGCCAGTGGACCTAAGTCTGCAGTTAATCTCCACCTTAAAGACACTAACCACATGTTTGAGGACAAGGAAGTTAAAATCTTAGCCAGAGAGAAGAAATGGTTTGAGAGAGGGGTGAAGGAGGCATTGTATGTGAAACATCTGAAACCCAGCCTTAACAGGGGAGGGGGTCTGAGACATGCTTTGTCCCCTGTTTACAATGGGGTACTCAGGTCAAAGCAGTTTCAGTCTTTTGTTCATGGTAATGGGTCATTCACGTCATCAGGAAACTCGTCAGAAGAGGCATCAGTCCCATCCTTAGGAGGGACAGCTAACCTGTCATTAGGAGGGTGCTAACTAGAGCACAGTAGGTGCTAATTAAAGCAATTGTTTAGTCACTACCCAATAGCAGCCTGCTTTTCAGTAGGATGGGTCTGGTTAGGTTTAAAACTCCAGCTTTTGTGGCTTATGTTTGTTCTTCTCTACAACGGTAAAAACAGAAGTCAGACTACCAGAGCAAGAATTTTAGCTGAGGAAGCTTCTGCGATTTGAAGAGAAACATCCTCGCGTCAAGCAACCCAGTCCAGTCGAAGATTCAAGCTACTCTATTATTGATGTAATGTTCATTCATTCCTTCATCCTCTGTACCCACTTATTCCATAAGGGTAAATGTGATGGAGCCTATCCCAGCAGTCACTGTGCGAGAGCTGGGTATCCTTAAGAAGACGCCAGTCTATCGCAGGGCCACATCTCGACAGACACACACATTCACACTCTCACTCACACCTATAACCAATTAGGAGTCACCAATTCACCTAACCCACATGTCTTTGGAAGTGGGAGGAAGCCAGAGCACCCATACAAACACAGGGAATCATGTATACTCCACACACAAAGGACTAAGTGGGAAACAAACCCAGGACATTCTTGCTGTGAGGCAACAGTGCTAATCACTGGGAATGTTGATGTATGAACAAAGGTGAGAATGAACGTAGGAGACATGATCAACCGCATTTATTATAGAGAAGGAGTGTGGGAAGATCAGGAGAACCCTGTGATCAGTGTGGCCTCCCTTTACAAAACAAGATTTTATCATCAACACAACTAGTGTTTGTGAAATATGAATCAGACAGATGTCAGTTGGAAAGAGTCATCCATAATGTTTCACCTACTCACAGAACACTGGGATCGAAACCCTAATCACAAAGACTCAACTCCCGTGCATAAAGAAAGCATGAACTTATTGAAGCCCATTCTCAAACATCTGATATGTGTGACACACGGTTGCTCCCACATGTGAAATATCACTCCATGTCTGTGTCTAAAAATTGGATGGACACTCAGAAATAACTTGATTAACCCCCCACGCCGCATGCACACACTGTGCTGGTAACACTTAATAAAGCTAAGTGCATTGACACACCAGAGCACAATCTCACATGCACAGACCCAGGCAAAGCTGCAAATCTATCAAACAACCTCTAACACAAACCAGTCTCATTGTAAACTCAATTATAACAAGCCCTTTAGATAAATATAAATGGGATTAAACTAACATTGTTAATGCCTTTCAATAAAAATAGATTGTAGATTCAAAACATGTATGAATATTGGCAGTGTACTTATACTTATTGTTACTGCTATTCAGTGTTTTAAATTATTGTATAATAATTGAGACTTTCTTTTGGTGTGTTATAAAACAATGAACACTTAAGCAGGATAAGTACTTGTTATCGCCACTGTCTTGGCATAATATAAAATTTAATTTGTAGTTTAAATTTATCACAAAATTTGTTTTGAATAAATGATTGTTTTGGGTGTTCTGCTTCAGTCTGGCAGTAATCATGGAGAAGTAAATAATTTCAGGGTCTCAGAGAGAATTTGGCTTAAAAGAAACAAGCAGGTGAGCTTCAGTGACGTGGACTGTACTACTGTAGCTCTGTACCGCCATCTACTGACGTATCATTTAGGACCCCCCCAAAAAAACATAAACTGTTTATGGTTTTCATCTCAAAGAATACAATAGTTATTTTTGAACATGTATGAATTGCAGTTTTCTTTTCAGTGAGCCAAACTCAATAAGTCAATCTACTGTGTATTTAAATGAAAGCAAGAATACAAGAATGGCTTTTGTAAAATGTGCAATCACATGAAAAGTGAAGTAATGAAGTAAGAGATGCCCTTACAGGTGATAGGAGGACAGACATGCTCACCATCTGGAAAGGATCAGACTCTATGGCTCTGTTCTGTGGTTCTTTTAACCATTAATCATTTATTATTTGCAGACTGCCAGCTCTCCCACAGACAAATGGTGGCAGCTGACAACTAAAAGGAATGACCATGAACCAACAACACATACAAACAGTAATCTTACAGTTTCTGTAGTATTCTGTGTTTATAAAAAATAATTTCAGAATGCATGATTTGTTTAGCCACTGTAGTATTTCTAAAAGGATAGTGGCATTTGCAAACTGGAAAGATGAGATAAAACATATATAATCTTTTCAGATGAAAAAAGTCATTGTATCTGATGATCACTCAGTAATAAAATAATTACAACCACCAAATATACGTATATATAAAATTGGGGGTTGCAAACACCTTAGATTTGCTAACGATTTAAACAGTTATTTCACAAGATTTGAGTTATCTGATAGTTTTGAGAATTGTAATCAAATTCTTAGAAATATTCATCTGGGACCTTCAGATAAAATTGAGATCACTGTTGATGATGTTAGAAACATATTTAAAGTTATAAACAGTAAAAAAGCAGAACGACCAGATAAATGTAGTCCTTGTATTAAAAAAAAAAAAAACCTTTGCGGTAGATCGAGTGCGCCGGCAACCAGTGTTTCAACTCTCAATTGACACTGACACAGTTCCAACAGCATGTAAAACCTCACACATAAAACCTTTGCCTAAAATTCAATGTCCAAAAGAGCACAGAGATTTCAGACCCATAGCTCTGTGATTATGAAGGCTCTAGAAAGACTTCTGCTCAAACATCTGCAAGTCTGCACTAATGACAAACTAGATCCATGACAGTCTGCATGTAGAACAGTCTGTGGCACTGAAGATGCTGTGGCCACTTTGGTTCATATATCACAAAACATCTTGATAAACCACATAACTATGCAAGAGCACTCTTTCTAGACTCTTCTTCCACTTTCAGCACAATACAACCCAATATTCTACTTTCAAAAATGTCCCACCTGGGAGTAAACCCTTACCTGATCCACTGTTATGCCTCTTTTCTAACAAATAGAGTCCAGTTGGACCCTTTCTTCTGCCATCTCAACAAATGTTGGTGCACCTCAAGGCTGTATAAGTTCTGCAATACTTTTCACTCAATTCACAGATGATTTCCGTTCAACTTTAAATAACCAGTACATTTTGAAATATTCTGACGATACTGTTTTGCTGACATTACTACACGATTCAGGGTGTCCTGATGTCCACCAACAAGGCATTAACAAAGTGGTCACATGGAGCAAAAACAACACTCTGGAGATAAACAGAAAGAAAACCGAGGAAATTGTGTTTAGTCCAAAACCAGTGATGGTAAACCCCATAATCATTAATAATGAAACAATCCAACAGATGGAGTTATATAATTATCTTGGCATAATGATAGATGCCACTCTATTTTGGAAACATCATATTTACTACATCTAAGAAAACCTAACAGAGGATGTATTTTCTCCTTTGTTTAAGATCGTTTGGAGCTACACGACAGATACTCCTACTGTTTTATACTTCTGTTATTCTCAGTGTACTGCAGTATTGTATTGCTGGGTTGTACAGCTGCCTGTCCACTTCTGTAAAATCTGGACTGAAACACTTGTTAAAAATCTGTTCAAAAATTGTTGGTCATCCTTTAGATGGTCTGTATGAGACCTCTTATCACAACAAAACAATAAGGCTGGCAAAAAAAACACACAAAAAAAAAACACATCATCTCTGACACTAACCATGTTCTGAGCAGTGAGTATGTCCTCCTTCCATCTGGACACCGATACAGTGTTCCACAATTTAACAAGGTCAGACTGAAACATTCTTTTGTGCATCAGTCGATACTTAAACTAAATAAGGAGCTTAATACATAACAACATTATCAAGGCTGCAATGCGGGTAAATTTTTGCTGTGTGCATTGTTTGTTTGTGAAATATCTGTGTCTTATTTGTGTTGTTTATGTATTGTGTTGTAACGGAGCTACTGAATATGTAACACAAATTTCGGATCGCTGATCTGATAATAAAGTATTATCATATATATATATATATATATATATATATATATATATATATATATATATATATATATATATATATATATATATATATATATATAGTATTTTTAAAGGTAATAAGAGATGACACATCCCACATAATATTTTGAACAAATAATGTGCATAAAACTTATACAAGCACAGAATGTTACATACAGCGTGTATGTGGCCTACTGCTGTTCAGTAAAGCCTCACAGGTTGTCAATAAACATTTAGCATTTAAGCGTTTATTATTACTATCTCACATTTAATTAAGCATTTATTATTTATTCATTCAATATTTCTACTATTATACTGTACTTCACTGCATATTGCAAGTGTTTTTATCTTTTTGACTGCTGAATTTGTCACGGTGTGCCAGAAAAGGAGGAAGAGAGAGAGAGAGAGAGAGAGAGGGGGGGGGGGGGGGCTGTCCTTGGTGCTGAATTCTTTCCGACAGCCTTTGTGTCCTTTCTGTGTCCAGCACTTAGAAGTTAACGTTTGTTTTACTAAAGAGGATGTAATAACTTCATAACTGAATCCTTTGTAACTCTTTTTGTGACGTCATGCTGCCTGCTGAGGAAGCGGCTAAAATCTACCACACGAACTACGTGCGGAACGCTCGTGCCGTGGGCGTGCTGTGGACGGTTTTCACCATCACCTTCGCGGTCATCACAGTGGTGGTGTTCATCCAGCCGTACTGGATTGGTGACAGCGTGAACACGCCGCAGGCTGGCTACTTTGGCCTCTTCCACTACTGCATCGGGAACGCGCTCACCTCTGAGCTGACCTGCAAAGGGAGCGCGCTGGACTTTGCGTCCATCCCGTCCGGCGCCTTCAAGACGGCCATGTTTTTCGTGGGTATCTCCATGCTGCTGGTGGTGGCCAGCATCGTCTGCTTCAGCCTCTTCTTCTTCTGCAACGCTGGCAGCGTCTACAAAATCTGCGCCTGGATGCAGCTGGCCTCCGGTAAGCTCCAGGCTCTGAGGGAAGTGTGCCGGTTTCGGGCTTTTAAAGGGATCATACTTTGCAAAATTGGATTTTATCTACTTCTTTTTTGTTTGTTTGTTTGTTTTTTACAGTATAGGCATGTATGACTGGAAGTTCATGTCGCCTCCTCAAAATTCTACACTTTTGAATGTTGTAATCAACTGACAGAATCACACTGTAGCCCTGACTCATTTTAGACTAATGTGACATATGTCATGTGGTACATCTGGACACCGATACAGTGTTCCACAATTTAACAAGGTCAGACTGAAACATTCTTTTGTGCATCAGTCGATACTTGAACTAAATAAGGAGCTTAATCCAGAACATTATCAAGGCCGCAATGCGAGTAAATTTTTGTTGTGTGCATTGTTTGTTTGTGAAATATCTGTCTTATTTGTGTTGTTTATGTATTGTGTTGTAACGGAGCTACTGAATATGTAACACAAATTTCAGATTGCTGATCTGATAATAAAGTATTATCTTCATATGTCACATTAGTCTAAAATGAACCCTGAAAATGGAGCAATTTTAAAAATGTGTCAACTAAGTGTCTGTGTAGTACTGCTGGTGATAAAACTTTAATAACCACTTTTCAGAAACCTAGTGATCTACATTAACTTGATGAAAAGTTTTATAACTGTATAACTTGTGACCTGTATGAATACCGTATTTTCCGGAGTATAAATCGTGTTTTGTTTCTTTGCTCATTTGCGAGGTCTTGTGACTTATATTCCACTGTGACTTATACTCGTATACTGAAAACTCACACATTTGTTGTTAATAATAATTATGATTATTTATATGGGCAGTATGGTGGCTTAGTGGTTAGCACTGTTGCCTCACAGCAAGAAGGTCATGGGTTCAAATCCCGCCTTTCTGTGTGGAGTTTGCATGTTCTCCCCGTGTTTGTGTGGGTTTCCTCCGGGTGCTCCGGTTTCCTCCCATGTCCAAAGACATGCGGGTTAGGCGGATTGAAATCTTTAAATTGCCCGTAGGTATGTGAGTGGTTGTGAATGTGTTTGTTTGTCTGTTTGTGGCCCTGTGACAGACTGGCGTCCTGTCCAGGGTGTACCCCGCCTCACGCTCTATGACTGCTGGGATAGGTTCCAGCCCCCCGTGACCGTTAATTGGACAAAGTGGTTGAAGATGAGTGTGTGTGAGTGTGTATGATTATTTATATATGATTTTCCCAGAAATCAAAGCCCTAAACAAAATAAACTGTAATAAAATAATAAATGCAATAATAAAAATTATACTGCAACAATGTACAAAAATCACAAATTAAAGAGAAGATAATACAGAAAAAAAACCTGCCAGTTGTACTTTGGGGGAAAAAAGGCAAAGAGAATCTGCATGCTGAACCAGCAACAGTGGATCTTGGCAGAGGACAAAGTTATCGTAAAACCTGTGTGTCAATCACAGGTCTGTCACCACTGATAGAGACCAAAATATTTATTTATTTATTCCGATACCACTTTTCAGGATGTTGTTGCAAAGGTCTGTGGATTAGCAGTCAAATGTTTCAATCAATCAATTTTTTTATATAGCGCCAAATCACAACAAACAGTTGCCCCAAGGCGCTTTATATTGTAAGGCAAGGCCATACAATAATTATGTAAAACCCCAATGGTCAAAACGACCCCCTGTGAGCAAGCACTTGGCTACAGTGGGAAGGAAAAACTCCCTTTTAACAGGAAGAAACCTCCAGCAGAACCAGGCTCAGGGAGGGGCAGTCTTCTGCTGGGACTGGTTGGGGCTGAGGGAGAGAACCAGGAAAAAGACATGCTGTGGAGGGGAGCAGAGATCGATCACTAATGATTAAATGCAGAGTGGTGCATACAGAGCAAAAAGAGAAAGAAACAATGCATCATGGGAACCCCCCAGCAGTCTACGTCTATAGCAGCATAACTAAGGGATGGTTCAGGGTCACCTGATCCAGCCCTAACTATAAGCGTTAGCAAAAAGGAAAGTTTTAAGCCTAATCTTAAAAGTAGAGAGGGTGTCTGTCTCCCTGATCTGAATTGGGAGCTGGTTCCACAGGAGAGGAGCCTGAAAGCTGAAGGCTCTGCCTCCCATTCTACTCTTACAAACCCTAGGAACTACAAGTAAGCCTGCAGTCTGAGAGCGAAGCGCTCTATTGGGGTGATATGGTACTACGAGGTCCCTAAGATAAGATGGGACCTGATTATTCAAAACCTTATAAGTAAAAAGAAGAATTTTAAATTCTATTCTAGAATTAACAGGAAGCCAATGAAGAGAGGCCAATATGGGTGAGATATGCTCTCTCCTTCTAGTCCCCGTCAGTACTCTAGCTGCAGCATTTTGAATTAACTGAAGGCTTTTTAGGGAACTTTTAGGACAACCTGATAATAATGAATTACAATAGTCCAGCCTAGAGGAAATAAATGCATGAATTAGTTTTTCAGCATCACTCTGAGACAAGACCTTTCTGATTTTAGAGATATTGCGTAAATGCAAAAAAGCAGTCCTACATATTTGTTTAATATGCGCATTGAATGACATATCCTGATCAAAAATGACTCCAAGATTTCTCACAGTATTACTAGAGGTCAGGGTAATGCCATCCAGAGTAAGGATCTGGTTAGACACCATGTTTCTAAGATTTGTGGGGCCAAGTACAATAACTTCAGTTTTATCTGAGTTTAAAAGCAGGAAATTAGAGGTCATCCATGTCTTTATGTCTGTAAGACAATCCTGCAGTTTAGCTAATTGGTGTGTGTCCTCTGGCTTCATGGATAGATAAAGCTGGGTATCATCTGCGTAACAATGAAAATTTAAGCAATACCGTCTAATAATACTGCCTAAGGGAAGCATGTATAAAGTCAATAAAATTGGTCCTAGCACAGAACCTTGTGGAACTCCATAATTAACTTTAGTCTGTGAAGAAGATTCCCCATTTACATGAACAAATTGTAATCTATTAGACAAATATGATTCAAACCACCACAGCGCAGTGCCTTTAATACCTATGGCATGCTCTAATCTCTGTAATAAAATTTTATGGTCAACAGTATCAAAAGCAGCACTGAGGTCTAACAGAACAAGCACAGAGATGAGTCCACTGTCCGAGGCCATAAGAAGATCATTTGTAACCTTCACTAATGCTGTTTCTGTACTATGATGAATTCTAAAACCTGACTGAAACTCTTCAAATAGACCATTCCTCTGCAGATGATCAGTTAGCTGTTTACAACTACCCTTTCAAGAATTTTTGAGAGAAAAGGAAGGTTGGAGATTGGCCTATAATTAGCTAAGATAGCTGGGTCAAGTGACGGCTTTTTAAGTAATGGTTTAATTACTGCCACCTTAAAAGCCTGTGGTACATAGCCAACTAACAAAGATAGATTGATCATATTTAAGATCGAAGCATTAAATAATGGTAGGGCTTCCTTGAGCAGCCTGGTAGGAATGGGGTCTAATAAACATGTTGATGGTTTGGATGAAGTAACTAATGAAAATAACTCAGACAGAACAATCGGAGAGAAAGAGTCTAACCAAATACCGGCATCACTGAAAGCAGCCAAAGATAACGATACGTCTTTGGGATGGTTATGAGTAATTTTTTCTCTAATAGTTAAAATTTTATTAGCAAAGAAAGTCATGAAGTCATTACTAGTTAAAGTCAATGGAATACTCAGCTCAATAGAGCTCTGACTCTTTGTCAGCCTGGCTACAGTGCTGAAAAGAAACCTGGGGTTGTTCTTATTTTCTTCAATTAGTGATGAGTAGAAAGATGTCCTAGCTTTACGGAGGGCTTTTTTATAGAGCAACAGACTCTTTTTCCAGGCTAAGTGAAGATCTTCTAAATTAGTGAGACGCCATTTCCTCTCCAACTTACGGGTTATCTGCTTTAAGCTACGAGTTTGTGAGTTATACCACGGAGTCAGGCACTTCTGATTTAAAGCTCTCTTTTTCAGAGGAGCTACAGCATCCAAAGTTGTCTTCAATGAGGATGTAAAACTATTGACGAGATACTCTATCTCACTTACAGAGTTTAGGTAGCTACTCTGCACTGTGTTGGTATATGGCATTAGAGAACATAAAGAAGGAATCATATCCTTAAACCTAGTTACAGCGCTTTCTGAAAGACTTCTAGTGTAATGAAACTTATTCCCCACTGCTGGGTAGTCCATCAGAGTAAATGTAAATGTTATTAAGAAATGATCAGACAGAAGGGAGTTTTCAGGGAATACTGTTAAGTCTTCTATTTCCATACCATAAGTCAGAACAAGATCTAAGATATGATTAAAGTGGTGGGTGGACTCATTTACTTTTTGAGCAAAGCCAATAGAGTCTAATAATAGATTAAATGCAGTGTTGAGGCTGTCATTCTCAGCATCTGTGTGGATGCTAAAATCGCCCACTATAATTATCTTATCTGAGCTAAGCACTAAGTCAGACAAAAGGTCTGAAAATTCACAGAGAAACTCACAGTAACGACCAGGTGGACGATAGATAATAACAAATAAAACTGGTTTTTGGGACTTCCAATTTGGATGGACAAGACTAAGAGTCAAGCTTTCAAATGAATTAAAGCTCTGTCTGGGTTTTTGATTAATTAATAAGCTGGAATGGAAGATTGCTGCTAATCCTCCGCCCCGGCCCGTGCTACGAGCTTTCTGACAGTTAGTGTGACTCGGGGGTGTTGACTCATTTAAACTAACATATTCATCCTGCTGTAACCAGGTTTCTGTAAGGCAGAATAAATCAATATGTTGATCAATTATTATATCATTTACCAACAGGGACTTAGAAGAGAGAGACCTAATGTTTAATAGACCACATTTAACTGTTTTAGTCTGTGGTGCAGTTGAAGGTGCTATATTATTTTTTCTTTTTGAATTTTTATGCTTAAATAGATTTTTGCTGGTTATTGGTAGTCTGGGAGCAGGCACCGGCTCTACGGGGATGGGGTAATGAGGGGATGGCAGGGGGAGAGAAGCTGCAGAGAGGTGTGTAAGACTACAACTCTGCTTCCTGGTCCCAACCCTGGATAGTCACAGTTTGGAGGATTTAAGAAAATTGGCCAGATTTCTAGAAATGAGAGCTGCTCCATCCAAAGTGGGATGGATGCCGTCTCTCCTAACAAGACCAGGTTTTCCCCAGAAGCTTTGCCAATTATCTATGAAGCCCACCTCATTTTTTGGACACCACTCAGACAGCCAGCAATTCAAGGAGAACATGCGGCTAAACATGTCACTCCCGGTCTGATTGGGGAGGGGCCCAGAGAAAACTACAGAGTCCGACATTGTTTTTGCAAAGTTACACACCGATTTAATGTTAATTTTAGTGACCTCCGATTGGCGTAACCAGGTGTCATTACTGCCGACGTGAATTACAATCTTACCAAATTTACGCTTAGCCTTAGCCAGCAGTTTCAAATTTCCTTCAATGTCGCCTGCTCTGGCCCCCGGAAGACAATTGACTATGGTTGCTGGTGTCGCTAACTTCACATTTTTCAAAACAGAGTCGCCAATAACCAGAGTTTGATCCTCGGCGGGTGTGTCGTCGAGTGGGGAAAAACGGTTAGAGATGTGAACGGGTTGGCGGTGTACACGGGGCTTCTGTTTAGGGCTACGCTTCCTCCTCACAGTCACCCAGTCGGCCTGCTTTCCCGGCTGCTCGGGATCTGCCAGAGGGTAACTAACGGCGGCTAAGCTACCTTGGTCCGCACCGACTACAGGGGCCTGGCTAGCTGTAGAATTTTCCACGGTGCGGAGCCGAGTCTCCAATTCACCCAGCCTGGCCTCCAAAGCTACGAATAAGCTACACTTATTACAAGTACCGTTACTGCTAAAGGAGGCCGAGGAATAACTAAACATTTCACACCCAGAGAGCTAGTAGCTACGCTAAGCTAGCGGATTCCTAAAAACACGCAAAGTGAATAATGTGTAAATAATTTAGAGGTGATTCAGCAGAAGGAGTGCTTTAGTTAAGGCACGTAAAGATTACACTGGGAAACAAATCGTAATCTAGATAACTAGATCAATCTAACTGCGCAGATTAAACAGCTAACAGATACAGCAAAACACCGCTGTGCTCCGGAACAGGAAGTGATACAATACCGCAGTGAGAGCCAACCAAATGTTTGAGAGAAGCCGAGCCTGGTAGCTCCTGAGTAGTACTGGAAAGATTCCTAATATGTTGTAAAACTTCTTTGAGCTTCCCACGTCTTCCACGGTGTCACCATAAACGTATGGATTTTCATGTAGATTTAACAAGCTTTACGCTGGATGCCCTGCCTGACACAACTCTAAATGTAGTTGGAGTTTGGGGCACAAGTGACATCGCTGAACCTCCAATGTAAAGAATTTCTGCTGGCCAAAAAAAAAAAAAAAAAAATACAACTCTTAGCCCAGCAAATATTAAATATACTTTGTACGTATATTTGGCTTTGCACAGTATAATCATATGATCTAAAATCTAATGTTCAACCTCCCTCCCCCAATAAAAGAAAACCCAATCTGAATAATATATTCATATTTTTGAAATGTATCCTGTGCATACACGTACACACTAAACTGGAAATCATAATACACCGTCAGTTAAAAGATACTCTACAATATGTTTTATCTCATAAGAATAAAATATGCTGGAATAATACATTTAGGAATGTTGCGAGGGAGGAATTGGGCGAACAGAGTTTCAGAGCATATTAAAGCCCAAAATAATAGCACAACACAATACTCATGTCAGCTGGTTCCAAACCAAACCTGGCCATTTAAATAGGAAAACATAATCCACAATTAAGTGTTACAGCTTGCTTTTTCCATTTTAACCCCTTCTGAGCCTGTATATCCCATCGATGGGAAATTTCAGTTTTTATTTGTGTGATACTGACAAGCCAAAATCAGGCAGGTGGTAGGGGGTTAAATTAATCATGTTTGGTTCACAGAAGTAAATATAACATTTCATACTTCAGTCATGTCGATTAACATGAGATGATGTCTGCTCATGTTTCTGAGTAGAGCACACAGACACGGTGGAAATGTGAGACAGGTTTTTGTAACATGAAGCAGCTCGTGAACAGATGTAAGTGTGTACGCAGTGAAAGGACAGGTTGCCATCAAACAGGTGTGCAGTTACACCTTCACTTTCTGCATCTTACACACACTCAAAACCCATGTCAGAATCCCTTCAGGTTTCTATGCAAGTGCAAATATCTAATATCTATAACCTGACCCCACCTTTCAAACTGCAATGGTTGGCGATCTTGAATTTTTTATTTTTATTTTTCCTAATCAAGTACAGTTTTGTATATGCCTATAATTTTTTTTTATTATTGTGGCTCTACTGGATAATCTCCATTCTTGGGAGATACATAAAGCTTTAATTCTGCAAAGGGCAGAAATGGTCACACACACAAATGTGCAGCTATGTTGAACTTTTGTTTACGAGGCAGTAGTACCTGTGGGTATGAAGGTCCTATGACAGGTAAGATAAGTACAGCATCAGTAAGGATGCTCTACTTACTCACTTTGTTTATGATACATTTTCCTAGTAAACAGCACAGTTTGTTTCCTGGTGGAAGTCTGACCTTTAATCTCAATGACTTTGACCTTCACTCTAGTCTAATCTTTAGCTGACCTTGGCAGGACAATATTACAGACTCCATCTATTTGATCCAAATCCATTCAAATCAAATCCCTTGACCTTAACCCCAGTGACCATATGTTGAACTTTATGATGGCAATTCCAGGGCCAACATTCCCCCGAAGTACCTGGGAGGAGTAAGCCAAAAGATTTGGCCTGGCCTGGACAATTCGTTATGCCAGTTACATACACTCACTGGCCACTTTATTAGGTACACCTGTTGAATTGCTTGTTAACACAAATACAGTGCATCCGGAAAGTATTCACAGTGCTTCCGTCTGGCCACTCCACCATACAGGCCTGGTTGGTGGATTGCTGTAGAGACGGTTGTCCTTCTGGAAGGCTCTCCTCTCTCCACAGAGGGATGCTGGAGCTCTGACAGAGTGACCATCAGGTTCTTAGTCACCTCCCTGACTAAGGCCCTTCTCCCGTAATTGCTCAGTTTAAATGGGTGGCCAGCTCTAGGAAGAGTCCTGGTGGATCTGAACTTCTTCCATTTGCAGATGATGGAGGTCACTGTGCTCACTGGGACATTCAAAACACCAGAAATGTTTATGTACCCTTCCCAGAATGGTGCCTCGAGACAATCCTTGTGTCAGAGGTCTACAGACAATTCCTTTGACTTCAGGTTTGGTTTGTGCTCTGACATGCGCTATCAACTGTGGGACCTTATATGTAGACAGGTTTATGCCTTTCCAAATCATGTCCAATCAACTGAATTTACCCCAGGTGGACTCCAATTAAGCTGTAGAAACATCTCAAGGATCATCAGTGGAAACAAGATGCACCTGAGCTCAGTTTTGAGCTTCATGGCAAAGGCTGTGAATACTTACGAGGTCTGTTAGAAAAGTATTGGAACTTTTTATTTTTTGCAAAAACCTGATGGATTTGAATCACGTGTGCTTGCATGAGCAAACCTTGAACCTTCGTGCGCATGTGTGAACTTTTTCACACCTGTCGATTGCATTTTTTGGTAAGCAGCCTTTGTGTGAGGACATGTGTTGTGCGCTCGGCGGATTTTCATTTCAAGGAAAAAAGACGGAACGACTGGAGCAGCGCCGCATCAAATTTTGCCAGAAAATGGGCGACAGCCAGGTGGAAACCATTCGGAAGATTCAGACGGCTTTCGGTGATGATGCTATGGGCATCACACAGATTAAGGAGGGGTACAACCAGTTTAAAGACATCCGCACAACAGTGGAGAGCGAGCCACGCTCCGGTCGGCCATCAACATGCTGAAATGACCAGATCATTTCCAAAGTGAACGCTGTGGTGATGCGGGACCGTCATGTGACTATCCGAGAAATTGCAGAAGAGTTGGACATCTGCACTTTTTCTGCACATTCCACTGTGACAGAAGATTTGGCCATGAAAAGAGTGGTGGTGAAATCCATGCTGCTGCTAACGACGGAGCAAAAGCGCCTCCGTGTTGAAGTCTCACAGGACATGCTGTGACATGCCCACCTCTTCCACAATTTCTCGGATAGTCACACAACTGAAAAGTCACCGAAAGCCGTCTGAATCACCCGAATGGTTTCCACCTGGCTGTCGCCCATTTTCTGGCAAAATTTGATGCGGTGCTGCTCCAGTCGTTCTGTCTTTTTCCTTGAAATGAAAATCTGCCGAGCGCACAGCACACGTCCCACACAAAGGCTGCTTACCAGAAAATGATGCAATCGACAGGCGTGAAAAAGTTCACACATGCGCACGAAGGTTCAAGGTTTGCTCATGCAAGCACACGATTCAAATCCATCAGGTTTTTGCAAAAAGTAAAAAGGTCCAATACTTTTCTAACAGACCTTGTATGTACTTGTGATTTATTAGTTTTTTTTATTTTTAATAAATTTGCAAAAAAATCTCAAAAAAAGTTTTTTCGCATTGTCATTATGGGGTACTGTGTGTAGAATTTTGAGGAAAAAAAATAATTTCATCCATTTTGGAATAAGGCTGTAATATAACAAAATGTGGAAAAAGTGAAGCGCTGTGAATACTTTCTGGATGCACTATAACTAATCAGCCAATCACATGGCAACAGCTCAATGCATTTAGGCATCTAGATGTGGTGAAATTGACTAGCTGAAGTTCAAACCAATCATCAGAATGGGGACGAAAGGGGATTTAAGTGACTTTGAACGTGGCATGGTTGTCAGAGTATTTCAGAAACTGCTGATCTACTGGGATTTTCACATAAAATCATCTCTAGGGTTTAGAGAGAATGGTCCGAAAAAGAGAAGATATCTAGTGAGCGGCAGTTGTGTGGACAAAAATGCCGTGTTGATGTCAGAGGTCAGAGGAGAATGGGCTGCGCGATGCTATCATGTCAATATGGACCAACATCTCTGAGGAATGTTTCTAACACCTTGTTGAATCTATGGCATGAAGAATTAAGGCAGTTCTGAGGGCAAAAGGGGGTCCAGCCTGGCATTAGCAACCTGTACCTCATAAAGTGGCCAGTGAGTGTATATGTAACATGTTTGGTGCTAACTGGCGTGACAAATATAAACTTTGACTTTTGACCCCAATGACTGACTTTTGGCAAATTTGACCTCACCCAGCTAATTTCAGAATCCACCTACATGTGCCATGTTGAGTGCAAATTTTGACCTTTTGACCTAAATAACAAGCCATTTAAGGGTGTTTCTGGGCTCGACCATCATCCACATAGGTCAGGTCCAAAAGTAGTTGGGCAGTGACAATTCTTGCAATTTTGCCTCTGTACAGTACAGTCAGGTTTCTTAGTGAAATTAGTTTCATTTGAAAAATTGATTCTGAGCAACCCGACTAAAAGATGAATTGAAACAATCAAAATTCAAAGAGTAAAATGTTTTACTTATGAACCTCTTGTGTATAATGAACAATGTTTTAATAAATCTTTGACATTATATAATATTACAATAGATTTAGATATATCTACATAGTGTACAATCAGGTTCAAATTCAAAATCCAAAGCTTCACTTTTACAGCCAAGAAAAGTTAGGGAATGGACACATGAATATTTTGGAGTCACTGAATATGACATTGACTTCATTTATTCCAATCCTTAATTATATACAGCTAGAACATTGACCCGTGGTTCCCCACTGGTTCTATGTGGTCATTTGTACTATATACAGAGGACATCTGACTTTTGGGGTAAATCTGTTTCCAGTTATGTTACGTACATTTTTTAAGTGTTGACATAGAAAAATGTCTTGGCTTTTATGAAAGTCTTTATTGAAGATTTAATCTGTTTTCAGTTGTGTTCAGTTTTCTAAAATGAAATTTGTCATCAAAAAGCTTTTCTGAAACTGCTTAACTAGTACAATAGTCCGTGCAAAGAAATTATGAATAACTGAAATTTTATATTTGCACTGTGACAGTGTTCACATTTGATCAAATTTAATTTTTTTTTTTTTCTTTGTTTGTTTGTTTTGGCCTATGTGATACACTGTTGCGACACAATGCTGCTGTTTTCTCCGGAGTGTGAACATGTTCATTCTGGGTTTGGGGTCACATGCACACAGAAAATGTCCAGATTTGCATTTTCTGTCTGGGATGTTAGAGGATGGACAGACTGATGAATTCTGTCAGGTCTGTAGCAGCAACCTCACAGGCTTTTATTTTGAAATACAGACTCTTATTGTGGAAGTGTGTATTGGCCCGATCACTTTGGTGTTTTCAAGACTTGAATCCTCATGTAAAAATACATAAGTATGCCAAAGGACGAAAATTAGCCCGACAACCGGTCCTGAATTGGGCTGGAAACTGGCCTCTCTCTCCTAGCCTGTGATTGGTTGGCGGCCGAGACGCTGACGTCAGCCCATGCGCCAGCCTCACGTTGATGTGGCACGAGCACTGCTCTCCTATTGGTCCTTTAGGAGTGGGAAATCTCACTCCAAGATGGAGGCCAGTATCGGCCCGGTTATCAGGCTAGTAGACGAAAGTCAGCTCTTTCTGGATTTCAACTGATGCTACAGATATACAAGCACACAGAGGCCACTTGCCTTTTATTATATGGGTTAACTAACTACAAAAATTTACCAAGGTCTAATGGCATGGTGGATTAGTGGTTAGCACTGTTGCCTCAGAGTAAAGAAGTCCTGCAGTCACTTCAATCAATCAATCAATTTTTTATATAGCGCCAAATCACAACAAACAGTTGCCCCAAGGCGCTTTATATTGTAAGGCAAGGCCATACAATAATTATGTAAAACCCCAACGGTCAAAATGACCCCCTGTGAGCAAGCACTTGGCTACAGTGGGAAGGAAAAACTCCCTTTTAACAGGAAGAAACCTCCAGCAGAACCAGGCTCAGGGAGGGGCAGTCTTCTGCTGGGACTGGTTGGGGCTGAGGGAGAGAACCAGGAAAAAGACATGCTGTGGAGGGGAGCAGAGATCAATCACTAATGATTAAATGCAGAGTGGTGCATACAGAGCAAAAAGAGAAAGAAACACTCAGTGCATCATGGGAACCCCCCAGCAGTCTAAGTCTATAGCAGCATAACTAAGGGATGGTTCAGGGTCACCTGATCCAGCCCTAACTATAAGCTTTAGCAAAAAGGAAAGTTTTAAGCCTAATCTTAAAAGTAGAGAGGGTGTCTGTCTCCCTGATCTGAATTGGGAGCTGGTTCCACAGGAGAGGAGCCTGAAAGCTGAAGGCTCTGCCTCCCATTCTACTCTTACAAACCCTAGGAACTACAAGTAAGCCTGCAGTCTGAGAGCGAAGCGCTCTATTGGGGTGATATGGTACTACGAGGTCCCTAAGATAAGATGGGACCTGATTATTCAAAACCTTATAAGTAAGAAGAAGAATTTTAAATTCTATTCTAGAATTAACAGGAAGCCAATGAAGAGAGGCCAATATGGGTGAGATATGCTCTCTCCTTCTAGTCCCCGTCAGTACTCTAGCTGCAGCATTTTGAATTAACTGAAGGCTTTTTAGGGAACTTTTAGGACAACCTGATAATAATGAATTACAGTAGTCCAGCCTAGAGGAAATAAATGCATGAATTAGTTTTTCAGCATCACTCTGAGACAAGACCTTTCTGATTTTAGAGATATTGCGTAAATGCAAAAAAGCAGTCCTACATATTTGTTTAATATGCGCTTTGAATGACATATCCTGATCAAAAATGACTCCAAGATTTCTCACAGTATTACTAGAGGTCAGGGTAATGCCATCCAGAGTAAGGATCTGGTTAGACACCATGTTTCTAAGATTTGTGGGGCCAAGTACAATAGCTTCAGTTTTATCTGAGTTTAAAAGCAGGAAATTAGAGGTCATCCATGTCTTTATGTCTGTAAGACAATCCTGCAGTTTAGCTAATTGGTGTGTGTCCTCTGGCTTCATGGATAGATAAAGCTGGGTATCATCTGTGTAACAATGAAAATTTAAGCAATACCGTCTAATAATACTGCCTAAGGGAAGCATGTATAAAGTGAATAAAATTGGTCCTAGCACAGAACCTTGTGGAACTCCATAATTAACTTTAGTCTGTGAAGAAGATTCCCCATTTACATGAACAAATTGTAATCTATTAGACAAATATGATTCAAACCACCGCAGGGCAGTGCCTTTAATACCTATGGCACTTCCTGCCTGTTCCTTTCTGTGTGGAGTGTGCATGTTCTCCCTGTGTTCACATGCGTTCCCTCCAGGTGCTCTGACTTTTTCCCATTTCCAAAGATGTGCAGTCTGTGTTAACTGGACACTTTAAATTGACAGCAGTTGTGAATGAGTTTGTCGGTCAATATATGGCCCTGCAACAGACTGGCGTCCTGTCCAAGGTGTTGTACCCTGCCTCTCACCCTATGACTACTGGGATAGGCTCCAGCCTCCCATGACCAATGACTGGAGTAAGTGTAGCAGCTGCTCTGCATTGTAGTGACTCCTCTCACTTGCTCGCTCCCCTCGGGATACAAATTTACAATCTCTGCAACGGGAGGCAGAGGCTCTAACCAGAAGGCCAAAACCCAGTCCTCTGGCCCTATGGCCAGAGAGTCTTATTAGCTGTTGGGGAGTGAGGTTTACCGACTACCATATGCACAGCGACACCTGCTGGCCTCCATCACATAAGCAGGTATAGAACATAAATGACTGAGGTTGTCAATGCAGTAAACATGCTGAATTATCATTAATACACATTTAGACCATGACTCAATTATAAAATCTTGTACTTATTGACTTTTTCAGGTCATGTGCATAAACCTCGAACAGGACCATACCTTACTTATCTAAAGACAGCTGGCTGTAAAAGTTATGTTTTGTACAGAGAGGGCATGTGGTCAGGTCAGGTAGCCAGCTCAGGTGCTGAGCATTACCATGTCATAGAATTGCCTTGGGTCCTATATGACAACCACAAGGCAGACAACCGGTCCATCCCCACTTCTTGAAAGTAACCATCCAAGAGAATTTGGTGAAAGTGTGTCCAACATAATCCTTATACTTAGTATTTTCAAGTACTTATGGCCTCTGAAAATGGAGGGATGGTGGATAAAAAGACTAAGTCCAAAATCAAACTTTGAGATGTTTAACATTAAACCCAGCTATATTTCACTGAAAGATAAGATGATTTTGCACACTATGAACCCCTTAAAACTGACATCTAATTGTTATCCATTTTGGAGTGGCACTGAGTGACTGACAGAGTGAACTAACTACTCTGTCTCTCTCAGGTACATGCATGGTGATAGGCTGTATGATCTATCCTGATGGTTGGGACTCGGAGGAGGTGAAGCGTATGTGTGGCCAGCGAACTGACAAGTACACCCTGGGCAACTGCACGGTGCGCTGGGCCTACATCCTGGCTATTATCAGCATCATGGACTCACTCATCCTCTCCTTCCTGGCCTTCAGCCTGGGCAGCCGGCAGGACAAACTGCTGCCCGAGGACTTCCAGGTGGAAGGAAAAGGTATCAGAGTGCAATGAGGGTAAAGGAAAACGCTAGGGCAGAGGACACAAGGGAAGGAGGAGTGATAAGACGTTGAGGCAGACTGAAAGGCAAATGACTCAACTAAAGCAGCGATGATTCAACAGCAAAGTGGTAGAGGAATAAATCTCAGTGTTACTGAGACTGTTACTGTTACTGTTACTGCGGAAAAGGTGGACAGAGAGGATCAATAAGCTCTGACAGCTTTGAACAGAGAGAACAAGAACAGTTATAGCATTGAGCTCCACACGCTGGTTAATGTCATTCTGATAACTGATTCAGCATCCTTTATGTAACGTGATTCTTTTTTGTTCCCTCACTACAGAAAACGCCTAACTCAGCTGTGAACAACGCATGAAGAGATGGACGGGAATTTAAGAGGAATAATCTCGGTGATGAAATCTTTCTTCGGGATGGGTGGATCGGATGCAGTGCATCCAGAAAGTATTCACAGCGCTTCACTTTTTTTCACATTTTATGTTACAGCCTTATTCCAAAATGGAGTAAATTATTTTTTCCCTCAAAATTCTACTCACATCCCATAATGACATGATTGTATTTATTTATTTTTTTGCAAATTTATCAAAAATAAAAAAACTAAGAAATCACATGTTCACACCCTTTGCTCAATACTTTGTTGATGCACCTTGTGGCAGCAGTTACAGCCTGAAGTCTTCTTGAATGTTATTGCCACAAGCTTGGCGCACCTACCTTTGCGCAGTTTGTCCATTCCTCTTTGAAGCACCTCTCAAGCTCCATCAGGTTTGATGGGAAGATGTTCAATCAGTCAGGTCTGGGCTCTGGCTGGGGCACTCAAGGAAATTCACAGAGTTGTGCTGAAGCCACTCCTTTGATATCTTGGCTGTGTGTTTATGGTCATTGTCCTGCTGAAGGATGAACCGTCACCCCAGTCTGAAGTCAAGAGCGCTCTGGAGCAGGTTTTCATCCAGGATGTCTTTCTGCATCGCTGCATTCATCTTTCCTTCAATCCTAACTAGTTTACCAGTTCCTGTCGCTGAAAAACATCCCCACAGCATGATGCTGCCACCACCATGCTTCACTGTAAGGATGGTGCCTGGTTTCCTTCAAACATGCCTGGCATTCATGTCAAAGAGCTCAGTCTTCGTCTCATTAGACCAGAGAATTTTGTTTCTCATGGTCTGAGAGTGCTTCAGGTGCATTTTGCCAAACTCCACACCCGCTGTCATGTACTTTTTACTAAGGAGTGGCTTCCATCTGGCCACTTTACCATACAGGCCTGATTGGTGGATTGCTGCAGAGATGGTTGTTGAAGGTTCTCCTCTTTCCATGGAGTAATGTTGGACCTCTGACCATCGGGTTCTTGGTCACCTCCCTGACTAAGGTCCTTCTCCCCCGATTGCTCAGTTTAGACTCCACAAAGAGCCCTAGTGGATCTGAACATCTTCCATTTACAGATGGAGGCCACTGTGTTCAAAAGTAGCAGAAATATTTTTGTACTATTCTCCAGATTTGTGCTTTTAGACAATCCTGTCTCAGAGGTTAAAGACAATTCCTTTGATTTCATGCTTGGTTTGTGCTCTGACATGCACTGTCAACTGTGGGACCTTATATGTAGACAAGTGTATGTCTTTCCAAATCATGTCCAATCAACTGAATTTACCCCAGGTGGACTCCAATTAAGCTGTAGAAACATCTCAAGGATGATCAGTGCAAACTCAAAGCTCAATTTTGAGCTTAATAGAAAATGTTGGGAATAGTTATGTACATGTGATTTTAGTTTTTTTTTTTTTTAATTAAAGTGCAAAAATCTAAGAAAAAAGTTTTTCATATTGTCAGTATGGGTCTTGTGTATAGAATTTTGAGGAACAAAAGGAATTTCATCCATTTTTGGAAAAAGGCAGTAACATAAAAAAATGTGTAAAAAGTTAAGCCGTGAATACTTTCCAGATGCACTGTATATTCTTGAAATGTCTTACAACAGGAAGATCGTTGTGCTCTGGCCCACTGGACCATAACCTGCAGCAATACTTCAACCGAATACAACCATATAAGAATATGATTCAGGAATGAAGTCAATCAACATTTACATACTGGTTATTAAATAAAAATAGCTTTTGTTTTTACCGCTGGAACAGACTCCAGCCCCCTGTGACCGTTAACTGGAATAAGTGGGTTTAGAAAGTGTTTTTTTCTTTGGCGAGTGACTGCACCAGCAGCCACAGATTCATGGTGGAGTGAAACACAGGACTTTCATACAAGAAAACATCAAATCTTGGCTTCATTCATCCTTGTGCCTTATAGCAAAGTGTAACTGAATTTTCAGCTTTACAAAAATCCTTCCTTTTCTGTGCCACTCCACTGTGAAGCTGCGTAACTGGTGATGCAACAGACAAAAATTCCACAAAGCAGTTTCTACAATCAGTCACAGAAGCCTGTAACTCCTTCAGTTGTCACGGGTGTCTTCCGTCTCCTTGCATGATCACTCAATTTTTGATTACTGCCTGCTCTAGACAGCCTTACCATACAGCTGTTTGTATCTCTTTCGATTTAACACATCTGGAAAGGTTCACGCATCAATCGACTGACTTGTCAAAAAAAAAACTGGCTGTAAAAGTGATGTTTTATTAAAAATAGTCCTTACATGTAAGTTGGTCCAATTACCTATAGGCTCTGAGAATGGAGGGACCATGTAAACAAATGACTCGAATTTGTACAAGAATATGTTGTTTGTACTCCACTGTGGTGATGTACAGAAGCAACATTACATAATTTGCACCACTGTGCAAATACTTATGGACACTACTGCTGAACACCAGCACTAAGCTCTTTGTAATTAATTCCATTTAACTTTATAAACAGTATGTTGGAATCGGGTGATTATGACTGAGGTGATCTTCAGAGCTGTAAAGAGTCATATTGTGTACAATCCCATTAAAACGACGTTTTAGTTATGTATGGTTGGGGTTTTATGTTAAATATACTCTAAGTCTGAAAAGTCTGTAAGTATACTTGTAGATATTCTCCATCTCCTCTCCAAATTAATGAGTGAAAAGGCTCGATTTTGATTTCTGTGACGTGTCGCACATAAGGTGTTTCATTGTGACAAACTTTGTGTTTTAAAGACCTCTACACACAGAAAGGATACTTAATGTGACCCTTCTATCATAAACATTATCATGTCAGTACCAGTCGCTGAATGCTGTCCACGCATGTTTAGGGTTTCAAACTAAAATCATTACGTGCACACCTCCTCCATCAATAGTGTGAGGCACAAACCAACAGAAATAGTTTTTGTAGAGGTTTTATTACCTACATGAAAAATGAAATATAAAATGCAAAGAGGAGACATGAACAAAAGAGTCTGTAGAAAAACAAAAGTGTTTTATGAGAAGTCAAAGCAACATTACAGCATCTGTGTTGTACAATCACTTGCTTTGAAATCAAACACCTCAATGGCCAGTGGAAACGTGATGGAATTCAGATAGATACAAAGCTTTAAGTTTGTTTCTTTTAAACAACTGCAAATCGCCTGACTGTTCTTACAAAACAACAAAAACATCTTGACAAAGTTTCTTCTAAAAGTCTACAAACTTTAAGCTGCACAGAGTGAGTACAGGCCCACTCTCTGGGACTCTGCACAAACTGCAGGTGCGTTCATGTGTGGTTTGATATGAATCAAAACTGTCATGAAATTTACCCCCAAGTTAACAACAAGCAAAATTTATTTATTTTTGTATTCTTAAATTCTGGTGAGTCTCCACCCTGACATGGTACACAATGCTAACACTACACTCCCCAAAAGCAGCACTGCTTGTATACAAATGTACAAAAGTTCAACATAAGAATGCCAATGTTCCAGGTCTCCATTTATCTGGTTAGCTTCAGTTAAGCACTTTGCACATATCTGACAGCAGAAACAGCCTAAAGCATGAAAACTGGAGCAGCTAGCTGGCAAGAAAATGTGCAGGACAGCTTTGGCTTATCAGTGATATAAATGAGAAAAGTGTGTGTACATCCTGCATTTTTCTGCATTTGTAGACAAGTGCAACTTCATTTTCCACCATCCTGCTATTTTTAGCTTGAAGTACCACATCATCACAGAGAATACAGTAACACTCTATAGAGAAAGAGACAGAGATGGAGAAACAAGAAGGTAAAAAGTAGAAAAGGGAAGACAAGTCCTAAAGCAGCCTAGACAAGAGAGGCATGAATATACGTATGGAGAAGCCCTCAAGTTCCTTCTATGACCAGTGTAATCCCACACCAGGTTAAGCAGCGAGTAGCAGCCTCTCTTACTGGATGTATGCAAGTGTGTGAAGGCAGCTTTTGTAGGCCATGGCAGGAGGATGCAGGCACACAGGGGCTCTTGTCTGCTTAAATTTACTCTGCTTTCAAGTCCATGACCTTCACTCATTCATAATACATTGGGTGTTTTCTACGGTGTCAGCCATGGATGGGAGAGGCACTGGGCTGCGGTGGCCCTTTTTTCAGGCACCAGATCCAACATGGGTAGCAGGAAGCTGCTGAAGGAGTGCGCCTCCTCTTTAGACCACTCGTATTTCTCCACCAACACGTCAAACAGGCCCCACGGCTTCAGTTTAGTGATGTGACGCAGATCGCCTGAAGGAAGAAGATATCAAAATGAAAAGGAGCAAAACACAATGGAGTCAACATGGGAAGAAAAAAACAACTTTTTTTTAAATAAACAGAAGCGAGTGCAACACCCACACCCAAATTAATACAACCCCTGGCAAAAATTATGGAATCACGGGCCTCGGAGGATGTTCATTCAGTTGTTTAATTTTATAGAAAAAAAGCAGATGACACAAAACTAAAGTCATTTCAAATGGCAACTTTCTGGCTTTAAGAAACACTATAAGAAATCAGGAAAAAAAATTGTGGCAGTCAGTAAGTTACTTTTTTTTAGACCAAGCAGAGGGAAAAAAATACGGAATCACTCAATTCTGAGGAAAAAATTATGGAATCATGAAAAACAAAAGAACGCTCCAACACATCACTAGTATTTTGTTGCACCACCTCTGGCTTTTATAACAGCTTGCAGTCTCTGAGGCATGGACTTAATGAGTGACAAACAGTACTCTTCATCAATCTGGCTCCAACTTTCTCTGATTGCTGTTGACATATCAGCTTTGCAGGTTGGAGCCTTGTCATGGACCATTTTCTTCAACCAAAGATTTTCAATTGGATTAAGATCCGGACTATTTGCAGGCCATGACATTGACCCTATGTGTCTTTTTGCAAGGAATGTTTTCACAGTTTGTGCTCTATGGCAAGATGCATTATCATCTTGAAAAATGATTTCATCATCCCCAAACATCCTTTCAATTGATGGGATAAGAAAAGTGTCCAAAATATCAACGTAAACTTGTGCATTTATTGATGATGTAATGACAGCCATCTCCCCAGTGCCTTTACCTGACATGCAGCCCCATATCATCAATGACTGTGGAAATTTACATGTTCTCTTCAGGCAGTCATCTTTATAAATCTCATTGGAATGGTACCAAACAAAAGTTCCAGCATCATCACCTTGCCCAATGCAGATTCGAGATTCATCACTGAATATGACTTTTATCCAGTCATCCACAGTCCACGATTGCTTTTCCTTAGCCCATTGTAACCTTGTTTTTTTTTCTGTTTAGGTGTTAATGATGGCTTTCGTTTAGCTTTTCTGTATGTAAATCCCATTTCCTTTAGGCAGTTTCTTACAGTTCGGTCACAGACATTGACTCCAATTTCCTCCCATTCGTTCCTCATTTGTTTTGTTGTGCATTTTCGATTTTTGAGACATATCGCTTTAGGTTTTCTGTCTTGACGCTTTGATGTCTTCCTTGGCCTACCAGTATGTTTGCCTTTAACAACCTTCCCATGTTGTTTGTATTTGGTCCAGAGTTTAGACACAGCTGACTGTGAACAACCAACATCTTTTGCAACACTGCGTGATGATTTACCCTCTTAAGAGTTTGATAATCCTCTCCTTTGTTTCAATTGACATCTCTCGTGTTGGAGCCATGATTCATGTCAGTCCACTTGGTGCAACAGCTCTCCAAGGTGTGATCACTCCTTTTTAGATGCAGACTAACGAGCAGATCTGTTTTGATGCAGGTGTTAGTTTTGGGGATGAAAATTTACAGGGTGATTCCATAATTTATTCCTCAGAATTGAGTGAGTCCATATTTTTTTCTCTCTGCTTGGTCTAAAAAAGTAACCATTACTGACTGCCACAATTTTTTTTCCTGATTTCTTATAGTGTTTCTTAAAGCCAGAAAGTTGCCATTTGAAATGACTTTAGTTTTGTGTCATGTCTGTGATCTGCTTTTTTTTCTACAAAATTAAACAACTGAATGAACATCCTCCGAAGCCGGTGATTCCATAAGTTTTGCCAGGGGTTGTAATATCAGCCTTTATATGGCAAAAAAGGCGTCCCAGAATAAGACTAAAAACCTTACAGTTGTCTAAAATGGACAGCAGTCTCAAGCTTCCAAACCTAAAATTGTATTATTGGGCGGCGCAGATGAAACCGCTGGTATCTTGGATTAAAAGTGATGAAACGACTCGCTGGTTAAATATAGAAAATAGCAAATGTGTAGATCCTTTACAAGAATTACCATTTTAGATTCTCATGTTAAAGAAATGTCTGTTTGGACAAGGCATACACTTAATATTTGGAATAAAATCCGCTCAGCATACAGACTGCCCAAGACTCTTTCACCATTGACAAATATTGGATTGATGAAAACCTTTCACCCCAATATTTTAGACAAAGGCTTTAAAAAATGGTCAGACTATAGTTTAACATACCTATATCAGTTGATCAAAGATGGCAATATTAAAACATCTGAGCAGCTGAAGGTTGAATTTGGTATCTCCAACACATTTTTTTTTAGATATTTACAATTAAGATCATTTCTGATATCTCATAAAGATTGGGAAAAACTCTTACACCCCAACCCTATAAAACAGTTGGTCAATGAAGACAAGAAAATAATTGGTAAACTGCACGATATATTTTTATCTCTGAGTACTAGTAACTCACTAAATATTTAAAAAGATGGGAAGCAGAGATGTCGATAAATATAGAAGACGAGACTTGGGAAGAGATATGTATGGAATCACATCTTGTCACAAATTCAAACACTTGGAGAGAATTCAAATGGAAAGTTGTTACTAGATTTTTTTTTAGAACATCATCTATAACTGCTAAAATGGGTCCGCTGCATTCAGGATTATGTTGGAGAAAATGTGGAGTTGATAATGATAACCACACACATATATTGGTAATGCCCCAAATTAGATCTGTTTTGGAAAGACATTTTTGATGCTGTCAAAGTCATTTTCAAACAGGAAATTCCATCCAAACCAGAGGTAGCATTACTAGGGGTAATACCTGCAGCTATTGTTAATCGTGATGAAAAATATCTTTTAAATATATTATTAACAGCTGCTTTAAAATGTATAACAATCAGATGGCTCAAACCTGAGCCTCCATCTTACAATGTATGGATTCAGAAGCTTGGGATATATACCAAATGGAACAGATAACTTACTCTCTGAGGCTACAAATGCCCACATTCACCAAAGGGTGGAAACCTATTGTTCCTTTACTAATACAGTAACATTGTTGGTCAAGCGCTGGGACTTTTACCTTTGATACTTTTGATATCACCCTGTTGTTTGCTTTTGTTTTGTTACTATGTTTAAAAATATCAAAATACATATGCATATATGTACCACATTGTATTATTTTCGGAAAATAAAAAAATTGTTCAAAAAAAAAACAAAACCTTGCCTTCTCTCTTTAAGATCCTCTTGATACTGAACTATGATTTACGTTGTTGCAGCTTCCTCACTGAGTAGTCGTGGTCAAAATATATCCAGTGTCCACCGAGGATGATTGTTTTCTTCTCCCATGCTTTTTTCAATATCATTTCCTTCACTGTGAACTGCTGGAAACTGAGGACAGTAGATCTAGGAGGCTGGCCAGGATTTGGTTGTGGAGCTAAGGCTCTATGCCCGCTTTCAATCTGGAGGTCAAAGTTTATAGAAAACCTTCACAGAGCCATTTGTCCATAAACTGTGCGACCGAGTTGCTCTTTGATTCTGCCTCCTCTTGTATGCTGTCAATCCGTATGTTATTCGTCTAGACCTCGATTCCACGTCATCCAGTTTATCTACAATCATTTTGTGCTCTTGTATCATTTTAAGCAGTGCACAGTTTCCTTCATGACTTCACAACGCTATAACCTCCGTGTGCGTCAAAGTGGCACTTCTCTTTTGTTTCCCAATGTCCGCAGTCATTTTTGCAAACTTCTGGTCAGTGTTTTCTTTGAGTTCTATCAGCTCACTTCTCATTTGAGCTGCATCGTCTGCTTTGAATATTTTTAGGTATGTTTTCAGTTTGTTCTGCAGAGCTTGGATTGGTTTGCTAATGCTATCCAGACTGCTGTGAAACAACACCATGTTAGCTTCAGGTTTAGCTTGCTGTTGTTAGTCCAGTGAGTTTCTTGACCTTGAATGCCCGAGTTCTTTTTATTCTTCATCTTTGTTGACCCTACACTCGTATTTTTAATTTCAAGGTTTATCGCCACACGTATCTCAAGTTTGAACGGAGTTTATTATGTTGGCATATGGAAGCTCCTGACTTAAATGTCCATGCCGCGTTACTGTCCCATCATAAGTCTCAGATGACTATTTTGAAGAATTGGTTACAGCTACGCCTATGGTTACTATCAAACACAAATATGAAGTCATATATCACCTTTCTCTTGGTCATATGATCTTTGAACACCGGTGATGTTGAATGTTCAAACTCCAGGTCATAAATGCTTATGACACACACAGCTGATCTTTAACCGTCTGGGGCCGATGCCGTTGTATGCGACGGCTGAGACCAAGCTTTACTAAATTATAAATAACTTTGTAATGATATGAGATAGAAACTTACCTTTTTTTTTTTCTTTTTTTTTGCTGAAAAGTTAACTCCGCAGACTTTCTAGTCACCGTCCACCATCTTTGTACTCCTCATAGAAGCTGTGTGATGACGTGAGCGATGTGAGTGTCCAGTTGGAATTGGTTCACCGTTACATGGTTTTCCAAAATCCAATCATAGGGCAGATTTAACTCACGTGATAAACCAAATTTCATTTTTAGGAGTGATGTGTTACTAGTTGGCCCGTTTGAATAGCTATCTGGCTGTTGGCTCCAATGTGCCCTGCGTCATTACGCACAGCGATCAGTGAAAGTGCGCAAATGGAGGGCCTCTCGCACAGTCTCACGTGCTCAAACACAGAGTGTGTTTCAAAGATACTCCACTCCTCATTACCTGTGAATGTTATTGCTCTCTCGCTCCGGTGTAAAGCACTGTTTACCATCAATGGAGTGAGGGGGGAGGGGCCGCTCTTCAGAGTTTAAATGGACCAAAGTGTGAAAGCTGCTTTCCGAACAGTACAGAACACTCAAAAACACAGTAGTTTGTGATGTGACCTTTGTGTCATAGCAGACCGAAATTGCTTTGAGATGAAGACAAATACACATAGACCATTTTATATATATTGTTTAAAATGTGCATTTGTGTTTGTTTGAACCTTTTTGTTGTACAGTCTTTCACACAAGAGCCCAAATTACCTTTATAAAGTGTCAAAACAGTTGTTTATTATAGTTTGCTGTGTGTTTTGAATAAATGTGTGTGGAAAATTATTTTCCGCTTTACTTTTTCCTTTCTTATTTCTGATTGTAAACCTTTATTACACTTATAAAACACAACTATAGCATATATATTCTGAAAGTACAGGTTGTCCTGAAAAAAGAGACAAAAACTTGATTGTGGGATGCAGGGAGAGCTGTTAACAGCAATAAAACATTCATGCCAGGCGAGTGAACTGTCCAAAAAATGCTCTCGGACCCCAGAGGGTTAATTTTCACTTCAACAAATATATCTAATGACATGGATAATATAGTGAAATGTAAAAATACAGTGACATGCTTACATTATGCTGAATTCAAAGGGAAGGCAAAAATCTGTCAGTTTATGTAGCAGCCCTGGGTTTGTCATGAAATCATAGAAACATCTATTATGGTGTCACTGAATCAAACTAATGGGCCTTTCACACTGAATCCGTCAGGCCAATCCGTCATCGCATGGGAATCCGTCCGACACATGATGTTAGACGCGTCGCTTTGGAAGCGGCAACAAAAAAAAAAAAAAAAAGGTGGGGGGCGGAGATTGCCACGTCACACTCTGGCTGTTTCCACAAAATGAAAAAGTTCAACGATCGCCATCTTGAATTTGGGTCGCCTGAAGCACAAAAAAAGCTTTAAAAAAACAGCAGTAGAACGATTCTCCCATCACCCTACTGGCAGAAGCTTTTATTTCAGCTACTTTTCGGAGTGACGCCGACCGAGGGAGGACCGACGACTTGGTGGGATATCAATCGAACCGCGACAGCAGGCCGACCCGCACAGAGAAGCCGGCCTTCAGGCATCATCACTGGGCAGACCGAGGCAGGCAGCCAGGGGGATGGAGCAAACCCACTCAGTCCAAAATCTCCCACTTTTTGGATATATGCAAAGTCCCAGTTTGCCCAACGGAGTTTAGTTCTGCAGCTTTATCGAGGTGAGAATAATGTAAAAATAAAAAGTGACGTTTACTGAACTGCTTTGAAGGTTTAATGATCAGCTAACGTTAGCGCAGCCTTTTAGCACAGTTGATCTGAGTGAACACTTTAATTTCGAAATGGTTCAGTCTTTTTTTATTTTTTACCAAATAAAGCTACAGCTTTTCTCAGACACCACAAAAGCTCCACTTTAAATAACTTATTTTTTCGGGGCGTTTTTTTCCATCGTTTTTTTCCCCCCGTTTTTTCCCCTTTTTTTTAATATGTAAACTGTTTAGTGTTTCTTTACATTTAAAGAAATATTCTTATTTGTCCCAATCAGGAACATTTGCTGTGCAGACAACCAAACTTCCATTGATGAGCTGAACACCACGAAGTCCAGTCGAAAGAAAACATCTCTGCTTTTTAGCAACACCACCAGAGTTCAAAGCTGCAGAAGAGACCTTCATCTGGTCCAGAGAATCCAGCAGAACATCACCTGCTTCTAAATAAAAGGCTCTTTGAACAGCAACTATTTTATAATTTTTTAAAAAGCTGTTTCATTTTATATTTTAACAATAAATGAACAGATCATTAAAAATGTCCATGAAATCAAAGTCAAAAGACATTTGCACAAGTAGAAGCTATCCACTTATTGTGCTCAAATTCATATTTTAGAAATGACTGTCCTGATAGCAACATTAAAGGCAATTACATATTTTGGCGAAATTACAAGTTGAAATGACTATATATATATATATATATATATATATATATATATATATATATATATATATATATAAAATCATCATGAGGTTTATGTCACAGAAATCCTACTTTACAATTACACTGCAGTTATTGTTAAATTATTTCCGGTTGCATTTCTAATAAACATTAGTATTTATTTACAGTGTCTGTTTTTCTGGTTAAAATGAGATATAAATAATCTACCAGACTTAAAAAAAAAATGTACAAATTTCCGTGTTATTTTGTCTAAAAATAAATGTCCGAGGTTCCTTACGTTAAACAAGAAATGAAATCATCTGAAATAACAGGTGGTTTTAATTTACAGACAAAAGGTTTCTAAAGAACCATTTATTGATTTATTTAGCTATTTTAATTACACGTGTTCTAAACTTTTTTTTAACAGTAATCAGAAATAATGAGGTAACAACAAAAAACATTTCGAAGGATTTTTCTTCAGAAAACTGCTCCAAAAATGAGGAGTCCTGTGACACGTATGTTTTGCACAGATCAGTGGTTTCTGCACCGTCCATTTTGTAGAGATCAGTGGTTTCTGCCACCCGTGTTTTGGCCCGATGCGTCGCTCCTATTGGACAACGCAAAGGTACGTCACAGCTCAGCAGGTTGGAAGTTGGATTGGATTGAACTTTGACTCCGTCAGCCTGCTGACAAGCGGCAATGCGCGCTCCCGTCAGATGCGTCTGTTTAGCTCGGCTTTTAGCTCGGAGGAAACTGGAGTCAACGTCTGTGACCGAACTCTAAGAAACCGCCTAAAGGAAATGGGATTTACATACAGAAAAGCTAAACGAAAGCCATCATTAACACCTAAACAGAAAAAAAAAACAAGGTTACAATGGGCTAAGGAAAAGCAATCGTGGACTGTGGATGACTGGATGAAAGTCATATTCAGTGATGAATCTCGAATCTGCATTGGGCAAGGTGATGATGTTGGTACTTTTGTTTGGTGCCATTCCAATGAGATTTATAAAGATGACTGCCTGAAGAGAACATGTAAATTTCCACAGTCATTGATGATATGGGGCTGCACGTCAGGTAAAGGCACTAGGGAGATGGCTGTCATTACTTCATCAATAAATGCACAAGTTTACGTTGATATTTTGGACACTTTTCTTATCCCATCAATTGAAAGGATGTTTGGGGATGATGAAATCATTTTTCAAGATGATAATGCATCTTGCCATACAGCAAAAACTGTGAAAACATTCCTTGCAAAAAGACACATAGGGTCAATGTCATGGCCTGCAAATAGTCCGGATCTTAATCCAATTGAAAATCTTTGGTGGAAGTTGAAGAAAATGGTCCATGACAAGGCTCCAACCTGCAAAGCTGATCTGGCAACAGCAATCAGAGAAAGTTGGAGCCAGATTGATGAAGAGTACTGTTTGTCACTCATTACGTCCATGCCTCAGAGACTGCAAGCTGTTATAAAAGCCAGAGGTGGTGCAACAAAATACTAGTGATGTGTTGGAGCGTTCTTTTGTTTTTCATGATTCCATAATTTTTTCCTCAGAATTGAGTGATTCCATATGTTTTCCCCCCTGCTTGGTCTAAAAAAGTAACCATTACTGACTGCCACAATTTTTTTTTCCTGATTTCTTATAGTGTTTCTTAAAGCCAGAAAGTTGCCATTTGAAATGACTTTGGTTTTGTGTCATGTCTGTGATCCGCTTTTTTTTCTACAAAATTAAACAACTAAATGAACATCCTCCGAGGCCAGTGATTCCATAATTTTTGCCAGGGGTTGTAGTTTGTCAAAGTGGTCAAACGTTTGTTTTGAAATATCTATAGGTAACATCTGGAATAAATAAAGAAGGTGGGGCAGAATATTCATGTGTAAACTTTTAACTCTAACAAATAGAGAAAGAGGGAGAGAGGACCATCGCACAAAATCATTGCCAATATCTTTAATTATTTTTGTGTAATTTGATTTATATAAATCACTTAAGGAAGATGGAATAAAAATGCCAAGGTATTTGATACCCTCTTTGGGCCAGTGGAATCCACTCAGGAGTTTAACTTTGTCAGAAACGAGATTGTTTACATCTATAACTTCAGTTTTATCAACGTTCACTTTATAACCTGAGTAATATCATATTGCTGAATGAGATACTTAAAATGAGGAATTGTTGAAACCGGTTCAGTAAAATACAACAGGACATCGTCTGCGTACAGTGATATTTTATGCTGTTCTGCATTTATTACGACACCTTTCAGATTATGATCATCCCTGATAAGTTAGGCTAGCGGTTCTATACTAATAGCAAACAATAGTGGAGACAATAAGCAGCCCTGCCTACATCCACATTCCAGAGCAAATCTATCTGATCTATACCCATTAACCCGTACTGCTGCTTGTGGAGATGAATAAAGTGTTTTTATTCAATTAATAAAATTTGGACTGAATTTGAATCATTTTAGTGTCTGCAGCAGATATTGCCAAGACACTCTATCAAATGCTTTCTGTGCATCCAAAGCTATGATCACAGATTCTAATTTTTCATCCTTCAGATGAGAAATTACATTTAACAAACGGCGTACATTATTACCATAGTACCGTCCAGTAATAAACCCAGTCTGGTCAGGGTGTATAATTTAGGTTATTATCTTATTCACACGCCTGGCCAAGACTGCTGTTAATATACGCAAGTCTCCATTTAATAAGGATATAGGCCTATAGGATTAGCAATCTGTGGGATCCTTACCTTCTTTATGGATTACAATTACTGTGGCTTCTGACCATGATGGTGCTAGCTTTTGTGTCTCCAAAGCGTATACATAAGCCTTCAGTAATAAAGGTGTAAGTAAGTCTTTAAAAGCTTTATAAAACTCATTAACATAACCATCTGGGCCTGGACTTTTGTTGCTCTTAAGAGACGAGATGACCTGCTTAATTTCAGTTTTCTCAAGGGGTTTATTGAGTTCTATTGCTGATTGACCTGTCAATTCTGTGATGTTAATATTTTCTAAATATTCTGCAAGTTCTGGCTCATCTGAGCATGTGTCTGTGTTTTTGTACAGTAAGTTGTAGAACTCTGCAAATGTTTTGGATATATCACCTGGTTTTGTAACATAAGTTGATTGGACTTTGATTTTCTGTACTATATTTGATGCCTGCTGTTTCCTTAGTCTGAAAGCCAACAATTTGCTGGCCCTGTTTCCATCCTCATAGTATCTTTGATTTGTAAACCTTAGATTACCTTCAACTTTATCAGCTAATAGGCTATTAAGTTGTCTTCGTGTTGCATTTAACTCTTTTGTAATAGCAGCTTTTGTAGATTGTTTACGTTCATATTCAAATTTTTTTATTTTGCGTTCCAGTTCCTTCTGTTTGGCTTCTCTCTCCCTCTTCCTTGCCGATGCAAATGAAATAATTCTGCCTCGCAGATATGCTTTGGCACAGTCCCATAAAATTAAGGGGTTTGTTTGTGGTGTAGAGTTATTATTCAGATATTCCTTGAATTCACAAGTGATAAAGGGAACAAATTCTTTATCATTCAGCAGGGATGTATTCAGCCGCCATTGTTTGATTGCTGGCCTGAGACCTATGTCCCATTGCAAAAGGACTGGTGCATGGTCGGAGATTGCAATTGGCATAATCTCAATATCTGTTACTCTGTCCAAAGTAGCCTTAGAAACAAAGAAATAATCTATCCTAGATTAAGACGCATGTCTATTTGAATACAAAGTGAAATCTCTAACACTTGGATGCTTACTTCTCCAAACATCGACCAAACCTGCCTCTGAGGCATGATGTTTATGCTTTACTTATTTTAGACATTGGTGTTCTGGAGGGTGGTTGTTTATCGGCAAATTGGGACATTGTACAATTAAAATCACCTCCCATCAGTAACAGTCTGGTACTATATTGAAGGATTGTGTTAAATAATGTCTTAATAAAGCCTGGTTTATCTTCATTAGGTCCGCATACGTTAATGAGAGATACCTCCATACCATCAGTTACACCATTGACTATTAAAAATCTCGCTTCGGTATCCTTATGCAGTGAATTTTTAATAAAGTTAATCTGTTTGTGGAGAAGTATTGAGACTCCTCTTTTGTGCCCAGCTTGGTGGGAGGAGTAAAATACTTTGTCTGCCCATGACTTTAACTTTTCATGTTCTGCATCAGATAGATGCGTTTCTTGAAGAATGGCTATGTGCAAGTTGAGTTGTTTTAGCTGGTGTAATATTTTCTTTCTCTTTATTGGGCTATGAAGCCCTTTCACATTATAACTTACAATTCTCAAATCACTCATTATTGTATGAATTTAGTTTGTTTATTAAATTGTTGGTCTTGTAGGTGGGATAGAAAGCAGGGATGTGTAATGATGAAACATGACACCAAAAATGAAATAAATAATAAAAGCCCTGATGTTTGAAACTTTAACTCAGAGTCCCCGGGGAACGAGGGGGACAAAACCAAAACACTAAACCAAAACCTGTCTAGAAAAGATAAAGACATTATTTTGAATACAGAATGTTTTGGGAAACTCGTCCCTAGCCACCTAAATAGCAGCAACAGAGCACAACCTGGATATAACTCGGCTGCACTTGTAGTTCGCAAAGACAAAAAATCTAAAATAACAAAACAAAAATAAATAAATAAAAGAGCAGGAGCAATGCCATGGTTTCCTGCAGATCAGTAAATAAAACAGCTGTTTGAGATAAGTTATTTTTGTAAACAGAATAATAAAAAATGTATTGGAATATAGTAACATAAAACACAATTATATAATTATGTAAAGAGTATAAATACAACTTAGAAACCTTGTAACCCTAACAGTCTTTACCACTGTGTTTTAGCAGTATGTCCTCGGATGAAGTCAGTCGCCTGGCACAGGTTGCTCCTTCATTAAGATTTGCTTGGCATAGTCCATAGCCTTCCGATGGTCCACAAACTCTCTGGTGTCGCCATTATACAATATTCGAAGCCGGGCTGGAAAGAGGAGACCGTAGCGTATGTCCTTTCGTCCTCGTAGGGCACTCCGCACCTCCGAAAATGCAGCTCTCGCCTTCGCAACACTTGCAGTATAATCTGGGAAGATGGAGATGCACTGTCCATTGTAAAACAACGGTGCTTTGTCACGAGCCTTTCGTAGTATCTTCACAGCGTCATCGTCATAATGTATTTTGCCGATTATCATCCGTGGCTTTTCTCCATCTCTTGAGCTCCCAAAAACACGATGAGAGCGATCCACTTTAACCTCTCGGTCAAGCTGTAGTATTCTCTCAGGGCGCTAGCAATAGCCTTCGGGGAGCTGGGGTTAGCCTCTGGGATGCCTGCTAGCCGAATGTTAGCGCGCCTCATTCTGCCCTCCATGTCCTCACATTTGACTGTCATTGTCTTCACCTCTTTCTGGAGGCTTTCCACTGTCCCTTGTAGGGTTGACACTTCATCAGACCATGTACACAAACCATCCCTCACCTCTTGCACGTCTGCCTTCACGGTCCCCAGGTCGGCATGGACAGCGGTGACGTCGTTAGCAATTAGCGTTTTGAGCGCCTGTAGATCGTTCTTGATTGAGCTTATCTCGTCTGCTAGCGCTGACTTGAGCTCATCTCTAATAACTTCTTTAATGTCATCCCTTATGTTGGCCAAAATCTCTGCTTTTAGGTCTTCAGCCATACCTGGGTTTTCACTTGAGGTGGGTGAGGTCTGGTTCGCGTCACACTGCGTAGCTAGCTTGGTGGTTTTCCTCGTTGTAGGCCTCGGGTTAGCTTGGCTGCTAGCGCTTGCGGTAAATTTGTTTTTCTGGAGTTTGTCCTCCATTATGACAGCAACAAACAGGCTCAGGTTTCAATAGACGTCCTCAATAGTACATTGTGTCAAATTACGTTCAAGGATAGCTGTTTTTATGGTATAATGTCACGGATTCTGCAGGAGCACCGACAAATGCGACCTACTCCATGCTTTGCTCACTAGCGCCCCCCCAAGGCAAGGGTTTTCAGACACCTATCAACAAAATGTGCATGCACTGGGCTAACGAGGTGAAAACCTATGCAGAAGAGGCAAACAGCTGCAAGAGAGACGATACAATGTAGAAAACGCAAGTACCAACAGGGAGGAATGCTCATCGAAAGACTTCAGTCAACCGGGGCTGCGATGTGGAAATGCAACAGGAGGGCCCACACCGGGGAGGCCAGCAGACGTGCGCGAATATGACTGCAAGAATTCCAGCTCAAAGGAAACAACACAGGATGAGTATCTACATCAGCATCAACTTGAGTTCAAATGAATATGAGAATGACATAACTTGCTAAAGGCAGCTAAAGCTCAGTTAAGTATACAGCTTGCTGTGGAGGGTTATAGATAAATGGACTGTTGGCTTAAAAGGGACTGAAATGCAACTACGAGGATTGGATGGGGGTCCTTTCCTTATATGAGGCTCTACCCTCAAAACAAAGAGTGTCAGTGGAAGAAGATGGTTGTTAATCTCTCTTTGTGGAAGTCATTTTTACCTCCGCCAAGGAGGTTATGTTTTCGGTCGTGTTTGTTTGTTTGTCTGTCTGTCAGCAGGATAACTCAAAACGTTTTCAACGGATTTTGATGAAATTTTGTGGAGTGGTTGGAAATGACAAGAGGAACAAGTGATTAAATTTTAGTGGTGATCCAGATCACGATCCAGATCCCGATGCTAATGCGTTAGCATGTCTATGGCATTTTCAATGTTAAAAGTCAGCATTAAGCAGTTGCAGCTGTCATCACGTTCAGGTACATTTATTTTCAAATTGTAATATTTCTTAAATTTATTTTTGTTTATATATTAATAATCTAATGATTATTATATACAATTTTTAGAGAAAGAGACAAAGAAATAGATCACTGTGCCAAGGAGGGAATCTCTTCAGGGTCAGTGACCCTATGGCCTTGTTTAGAGAAGTGTTTCATAAATGTTAAAAAAAATTCATATATTTGCAGTTTAGTTGAATAATAAATTGAATTTTGTCTCTTATTTGTTTTTGTCTATAAGCACATGCAATATCAATATCAGTGCTCAGATGACAGTAGCTTCTGGGAAAGGTGCAAGTTGCAATAAACTGTGATGCCAAGCGCTAAGGATACATGCTATCCAGTCACAGAAGATTAAACCTTTTTTACTACTGAGCAAACATAGTTAGACTTTTTTAGGTTCAATGATTCCACGGCGTGTAGATGTTATGGCGTCAGTGACCCCATGGCCTTGGCGGAGGTTTGCATTCTCTGAGTGCTACTAGTCTTTGTATATAATTAAAACAAGTAAGCTGTTCCTGAAAATTTTATATGTTCATGAATGTTGAACTAAAGTCTGTGGGGAAACCACCACAAAGTGGACAGAACTGTGGTCTGTGGACACAAAACAAGCAAGAAATTAAATTCCTTTCTTTGAATGTTAATGGCTTTGGAAACCCAACCAAAAGAGCTAAAATAATAACCAAACCTAAAAAGGAAAATACATACATTAATTTCCTATAAGAAACTCATTTATCAAAAGCAGAACAAGAAAAATGTTTAAAATTTTGATTCAAAAATACTTTTTATAGCTCACATTCCAATACTTGGAAAAGAGGAGTGGTAATATTGATGTCTAATATAATTACATTTGAATGCCTAAAACAAATAAAAGATAAAGAAGGAACATGTATAAAGGGACAAGGGGTGGTGGCCAAGTGGTTAATGCGCTTGGTTTCAGTTCGGAAGGTTCTGGGTTCAAATCCCACCCCTGCCACATTTCTCCATGTAATGTGGAGTTGCGTCAGGAAGGGCATCCGGTGTAAAACCTGTGCCAAATCAACATGCAGATCCACCTTGGATTTGCTGTGGCGACCCCGAGTGCAAACAAGGGAGCAGCCGAAGGGACTTACTATGTATAAAGGGACAAACGATAACATTGGTGAACATATATGCCCCTTCTGGGAGTTCCAAGGAAATCTTTAAATCGCAGTCGAAGCATATGTACAGTGATTACAGTTATTTGCCTCACTGTATACGTGGAGGAGACCTTAATGTGTTCATGGACTACCACATGGATACAACTAGTTCAGAGGTCTCAAACTGATTCCAGTAAGAGCAAAGACGATGCAGGTGCAACCACCCACTCCACCATTTAATTTTAGTGATTAATTGATTCCATCTGGTCAAAGTGATGTTAAGCAGTGAAATAAGAAACATTTCTGCTGCTTTGAAGGTCCCTGTGCACAGTGGCCTCTATCATTCAGAAATAAAGATGTTCAGATCCACCGGGACACTTCCTAGAGCTGGCCACCAGTCTAAACAGAGATCGCGGGAGAATGGCCTTAGTCAGGGATGTGACCAAGAACCCAATGGTCACTCTGTCAGCGCTCCAGCATTCCACTGTGGAGAGAGGAGAACCTTCCAGAAGGACAACCATCTCTGCAGCAATCCACCAGTCAGGCCTGTATGGTAGAGTGGCCAGACAGAAGCCACTCCTTAGTAAAAGGCACATGGCAGCCCACCTGGAGTTTGCCAAAAGGCACCTGAAGGACTCTCAGACCATGAGAAAGAAAATTCTCTGGTCTGATGAGACAAAGATTGAACTCTTTGGCGTGAATGCCAGGCATCATATTTGGAGGAAACCAGAAACCATCCCTGCAGTGAAGCATGGTGGTGGCAGCATCATGCTGTGGGGATGTTTTTCAGCAGCAGGAACTGGGAGACGAGTCAGGATTGAGGGAAAGATGAAAGCAGCAAAGTACAGAGACATCCTGGATGAAAACCTGCTCCAGAGCGCTCTTGACCTCAGACTGAGGCGACGGTTCATCTTTAAGTAGGACAATGACCCTAAATACCCAGCCAAAGTATCAAAGGAGTGGCTTTAACTCTGTGAATGTCCCTGAGTGGCCCAGCCAGAGCCCAGACCTGAATCTGATTAAACATCTCTGGAGAGATCTGAAAATGGCTCTGCACTGATGCTCCCCATCCAACCTGATGGAGCTTGATAGGTGCTGCAAAAAGGAATGGACAAAACCGCCCAAAGATAGGTGCACGAAGCTTGTGGCATCATATTCAAGAGACTTGAGGCTGTAATTTCTGACAAAGGTGCATCAACAAAGTATTGAACAACGGGTGTGAATACGTATGTACATGTGATTTCTTAGTTTTTATTTTTAATACATATATATATATATATATATATATATATATATATATATATATATATATATTTTAAATTTTTTTTATATATATATATATATATATCATTTTTAATATGATAAATACCCCATAATACGTTGTCATTATGGGGTATTGTGAGTAGAATTTTGATGGAAAAAAATGAATATACTCCATTTTGTAGTAAGGTTGCAACATAACAAAATGAAAAAGTAAAGAGCTGCTGTGAATACTTTCCAGATGCACTGTAAACTAAATTAGATGTGATCAAATGTCAGGAGTATGTAGTTTATGCACTTGAATAAACGTTTTTGTGGCATCAGATTTTTTTTTACAACTTTTTTAGGTTTCTGAATTCTTTTTCAGACAATTTTCACAGAACATTGGCTATCTCTGCTATGTACAATCTGGCATTGCTTTTTGGCACTTGGTTTCCAACTGATAACTGGAAAAGACAAAGAGGCATAAAATTGGATTTTAAATATGATCCGACTAATCAGGACTTATTCAGAAACGAGTGAAACAAATGAGGGCCTATTAAAATCAAATCAAAAAGATTAAAAAGAATGAGAATAAAATACATCCTGTTATAAATTTACTTGTACAAGCTTATAGTACTATTATACCGAAAGCCGTGTCAGTTTCATGTATATTCTTGCTTAATGGATTCTGTAACAGATTCAACATTATATGTTAAAGCCAAATGGGAAAGCTAGCTGGGTGAGAAGATTCCAGAGTGGATGTGGTACAATATGTGGAAATCACATCAAACTACAACACAATCATTAAAATGGAGAGAATTTAATTGGAAGAATCTAATTCCATATTTCATCACTCACTCATTTTTCATCAAAATTAAAAGTAAACAGATGAATGCCCAACAGCCATGTTGAAGATTATGGAACCACATGGATGCAGACCACACACTTTTGGAAATGCATAAATATACCATCCTTTTGGGGGGTGGATGTTCACTCAGCTCTCTGTGACATACTGGGATATGTAATTCCTAAATCTTGTCTTCTTTTATACCTTGGGTATTTGGAACTGTGCATACAGGAAACAAATATCTGGTCAAGACTTGTCTGAGGGATAGAAAGAAGGCCATTACTAACAACTGGCTCAAGACTGATGCTCCAAGTTACAAACAATGGTTGCTAATCAAAGTGGACATACTTGTGATGGAGAACCTTACATATAAGCTCAAAATAAAGGAAGAACTTTTTATACAAAACTGGGGAAAATGGTTGCCTTATTATCAAAGACATAATCAATAAAGTGGCCCAACACACAGACTGTTCTTTTTATTTATTTGTATTATGATTTTGTTTTGTTGCCTTTTTTCCTTTGTGCTCCTCAGTTTTGTGGAGGTTGCTTTAGTGTGTAACTAAAACACTAAATAAAAATTTAAACTAAAAATAGTCATTCCAAATATCTTCTTTAAATAATCTTTGGGTCAAAAATTTGGATTTGGCTTGTGACCATGACTTTTTTTACCGATTTACTCACAATCAAAACACTTTGTTGGCTCAATTATAAAACCAAGTTTGGTCCAAACTGGACCAGAACTGTTTGAGTTATTTTGTTCACATGCACATGGACTGAACACAATAAACCTTGCATATGATACTGTGTTCAGGTGTTACTTACACTGTGCTGAACTTTTAGTGACTGTCTAGAAGTGGTTTTGACACTTCCATGTATCCAATACACCACTACTGTGAATTTTAAGCAGCTGCATAACATTTCAAATTTTTAAACTGAGCAGATGGCTGATCCCTTGAGGCAAGAGGTACTCACTCTGAAGTAGAAACCTCTGCACTGTAAACCTCAACTTATTTTAAGGATGCAGTGGATTAAACTACAGCAGACAGCTGTTGGCAGAGCAGTTGGTTACCTTTCTTGGTGAAAAACTCCTTGGAGTATTTGCCCGCCAAGATCAGCTTCCGAGGAACTTTACCAAGAAGCTCAATAATCAGTGCTATGTGATCTACGAGGAGAAAAGACAAACACACAAAGAGATGGTGATCATTAAGTTGTACAAACACATATTCACCCAAATAGCTCAAATATTACAAGGGAACCGTTTTTACGTGAACCCGATCTGAGTGCTTTTAAGATGAAAACATTAAGGAGAGGTGCCGTGAGGCCACTGCAGCATTTTTTTTTTTTGGTAAACGAGAGGATTATTTTTGTTGATTTGTTACTCAAAACCTATGACTCAGAGTCAACAACAACAACAAAAAACATCACTTTTATCTGGAATAGTACATTTTTGTATTGTCATATGAGGTCTGTTAGAAAAGTATCCGACCTTTTTATTTTTTGCAAAAACCTGATGGATTTGAATCACATGTGCTTGCATGAGCAAACCTTGAACCTTCGTGCGCATGCGTGAACTTTTTCACGCCTGTCGATTGCATCATTTTCTAGTAAGCAGCCTTTGTGTGAGGACATGTGTTGTGCGCTTGGCGGATTTTCATTTTGAGGAAAAAGACGGAACGACTGGAGCAGCGCCGCATCTAATTTTGCCAGAATCTGGGCGACAGCCAGGTGGAAACCATTCGGAAGATTCAGACAGCTTTCGGTGACGATGCTTTGGGCATCACACAGATTAAGGAGCGGTACAACCGGTTTAAAGACGTCCGCACAACCGTGGAGAGTGAGCCACGCTCCGGTCGGCCATCAACATGCTGAAATGACCAGATCATTTCCAAAGTGAACGCTGTGATGATGCGGGACCGTCGTGTGACTATCCAAAAGAGGTGGACATCAGCACCTTTTCTGTACATTTCACTGTGACAGAAGATTTGGCCATGAAAAGAGTTGCAGCGAAATTCGTGCTGCTGCTGATGGCGGAGCAAAAGCGCCTCCGTGTTGAAGTCTCACAGGACATGCTGTGACATGCCCACATCTTCCACAATTTCTCGGATAGTCACACGACTGAAAAGTCACCGAAAGCCGTCTGAATCTTCTGAATGGTTTCCACTTGGCTGTCGCCCAGTTTCTGGCAAAATTTGATGCGCCGCTGCTCCAGTCGTTCTGTCTTTTTCCTTGAAATGAAAATCCGCCGAGTGCACAACACATGTCCTCACACAAAGGCTGCTTACCAGAAAATAATGCAATCGACACGCGTGAAAAAGTTCACGCATGCGCACGAAGGTTCAAGGTTGGCTCATGCAAGCACACGTGATTCAAATCCATCAGGTTTTTGCAATACTTTTCTAACAGACCTTGTACGTTACAAACTCATCCTCCTTAGCTGTTTACTGTTGTCTTAGAAAGTAGAAACATGTCACAAAGAGCCCCCTCCCCGCCCGTGCTGAAACAGCTGAGAAGACACTGGGTCTCATATAGCAGCCAACAACTATTTTCCATGTAAGTATGTAATGGCATAATGGCATCCAGTATAGAGAATGAAGCAACACTCAGCCTGTGTGTGTTGTAATCAGAGATTTTCTGTTTTCATTTCCAGACTGACTAGATCTTATTTCAGTTTGATCCAGACTGAGACCACCTCTCTTGTTCAGGTCAAATTTTGGTCCTTTGCTCCAGAACATGGTCTGAGGCAGCTTTCACCCCTTCTATTTTGGTTCAGAATAAACTGAACAGTGTGAAGATCCAGACTAAACAACGTAGGAGCCAAAGTGCTCCAAAACGGTCAGATTAATTTCTCTGAGCAAATAAGACCAACTAAAAACCAATGGGCCAGGTTTGAAAAGATCATGGAGCCGTCTAACTGTGATGAAACACTGCTAACCATTAAGCCACTGTGCTACCTTAAAAATATTCTCTTTCAAACATAAATTATAAAGTCTAAATCCTTGCTGTATTATTATTGCATTTTCATTTATGTGTAGAGCTACTGTTCTAGTTACACCCTGATTTATGGAATTTTGTGGACAGATGAGAAAAACTTGACACCAACCTTCATCTCTGGAGTAGTCCTCACCAGAATGGGGTTCAAACAAATAGTCTCCAGTAGCAAGCTCAAAGGCCTAGGAAACAAACAAAAAAGGAACAAGTGTTCAATGCATGTGCCTGATGGCTGATGGACCATAAGACCAGAAAACTGTCTCTTGCTTTATGTGTTTTTTTTGTCCATCTTTTCATGATTTTCACCTGACAGCTTAGCCACTTCAGCCCCTCTCACACAGAAGGCGTGTGCATGGCATTTAAAGGTACATGTAGCACTCGCCATGATCTGTCACAAATATGTCACTACTCACAAACACGTCACACAATGCCACAAGGTTGCCAGCACATGCCAGGGTGTGGCAAATGTTTTGGTCATGTTCACAACAGTCACCACTCAACCAGCACTCAATCCCACTCATCACGCCCCTTACATGCCACAAACGTGTTGCATGCACACACACACACATACACCTGTGTGACAGGCTGAACAAGCTGTTGAGAAATTACAAATCCAAGATCAAATGGAAGAAAACAGAAACAAAGTTACTAAACACTGGCCAGGAAGCACCATGCACTCAATTCAATTTTCAATTATTTATTTATTTTTTTATTTAAATAGCGCCAAATCACAACAGAGTTGCCTCAAGGCGCTTCACACAAGTAAGGTCTAACCTTACCAACCCCTAGAGCAGCAGTGGTAAGGAAAAACTCCCTCTGAGGAAGAAACCTCAAGCAGACCAGACTCAAAGGAGTGACCCTCTGCTTAGGCCATGCTACAGACATAAATTACAGAACAATTCACAAAATGAATATACAGGAAATGCTGTTGGTGCACAGGACAGGAGGGTCTCCAGCACAAATATCACACCCATCTGTGGATGGAGCTGCACCTTAAACAGAGAGAATCAGGCATCAAAAGACAAGAAATACAGTATAATCTGTCAGCATTAAACAAGAAAAACAGAAGAAATACTAAGGTGATCGCCGGCCACTAGCCCTAAGCTTCACTAAAAGACCCAGAATTTAGGTAAAGTTGAGGCCACGGCACACTCCGTTTCCTAATAAAATGAATTAAAAGAGTAAAAAGTGTAGATCTATACTATGCTAGTGTGCTAGCCATATGAAAGGGAAAATAAGTGCGTCTTAAGTCTGGACTTGAAAGTCTCTACAGAATCTGACTGTTTTGATGATGGGAGATCATTCCACAAAACAGGGGCACAATAAGAGAAAGCTCTGTCACCCGCAGACTTCTTATTCACCCTAGGGACACAAAGTAGTCCTGCATCCTGAGAACGCAAAGCCCGGGCTGGTACGTAAGGTTTAATTAGGTCAGCTAGGTAGGGAGGTGCCAGGCCGTGAACAATTTTATAGACTAATAGCATAACCTTAAAATCTGATCTCACTGGGACAGGAAGCCAATGAAGAGATGCCAAAATGGGTGTAATGTGGTCGAACTTTCTGCTTCGTGTCAAAAGTCTGGCAGCAGCATTTTGAACCAATTGGAGAGTCCTAATGCTGGACTGTGATAAACCAGAAAACAGAACACTGCAGTAGTCCAGTCTAGAAGAATCAGGGTCTCAGCATCATCCATAGACAGGATGGGATGAATCTTTGCTATATTTTGCAAGTGGAAGAAAGCAATGTGGAGGTCAAAGGACAATGTAAGATCAAAAATTACCCCAAGATTCCTCACTTTGTCAATGTGATGTATGACACACAAGCCAAGGCTAAGTGTTAACTGCACTCCCTTAAACGCCACTGAATGGAGCGCACGTGCAGCGGTCACAGGGTACGCACGCACACGCACACACACACACATGCTGGGCGTGTGCGTTTCATCAGTCGGTGGTATTCGTAATGAGTGCAGGCGTGGGCACAGTCAGTATAGCACGCCAAAGGATGCCACGCACATGCCTTCTGTGTGAGAGGGGTTTTCATCCTGGCAGAGAAATGACTCAAAAGAAATGTTTCTAATCTCCTGATTTGTCACTGTGAACTAAAAGTTTCACATTCAAGCAGAAATGCCACACTTGGATTAAAAAGGTATGCTGTGAGGGTCTCTGGACAATACTGTGAGCTGCAACATATGAGGACACACATACGTGCCAAAAACAAAACACCTGCAGTACATTCAAAGTTTAATCAACCTGGTGATAGTGGCATTAAGTTTTTTAGTGCTAGCTGAGCTCAAAGCGTGTGTTTCACCATGCATGCTGTGCTCCACATGTCTGCTGGTGTGCTGTAACCAGCTCCTAGCAGCACCTCCAGCGATCGATACTGCCGTGTCTGGATGTCGTCTGTGAAATGCTTGTGCTGGGAGAAGGTGGGAGAAATTATGAATGCTGGACACAAAGCAAACATGGAGCCTGACTACAAAACAATGCTTTATTTATTGTTCAGTCTGAGATTTTGACTTTCACATGGGCAGTTTTAAAGCAGATGGAAACCTTCATGAGAAAGAACATTTCAAAATCTTTGGGCAGTCTGCTTCAAAATCAAGGTCCATCTAAGGCTGGGCAAAAAAGTGATCATGATAGCTGATCTCAACAGAATTTACACTTATAACGATGGTAAGCTTTGGACATTTACACTCAATTTGGACGAACTGAACAGCCCATTATATGGCAAAAATACACTGTCTGTAGTTTTTATCCTGTACATATGACCATTTTCTATTGCAAACATTTTCTATCGTCTAACTCGGATGAATATCTGTCATTTTGGGCGACTGGGCATGAACGTCGGGCCTCTGAAAATGCATACCGCCCTTCAAAAGCATGTTATTGTATTAATATGACAAAAATGTCCTGAGAATATTTTCTGATACACTGCTCAGCCCTTGTTCCAACTTGTGTTTGCACTCACCACCCAGCAGGCGTTACCAAGGTCAGCAATCTTAACTTGAACTTTGTCAGCATTGTGGGGCTCCAGTGGGTTTATTAACAAACTGCCTGCTATTCCTGTTAAAGCAGAAAAAAGCAGAGAGAGCAGACCAGAGCAAAAACAAAATTTATACAAATACAATATGAAAGTCCAACTAAAAACACTTCTTCAATTCATTATTTGAATCATTTCTTTCTCACAGGTAAATTGCTTGTTGGAAGCTATGAGTAATGTACGTACAATAAAAATTGTACACTGCCTCTCCTGCACAGCTGTCATGACATTTTTTTTTTAATGCTCACCTCTAGCTCTCACTACAAACACAAGTAGCCTGAAAGAAACACCTCGGTGCCAGACACAGATTTGCAGAGAGGCCTTGCATTGTTCTGAGGGGGCACTTTTATGTTAGACCAGAAGTGTAAAGTCCTATTTAATTGGGGGTTTCTCCCACAGGATATTTAAAAATTTGAACTGTTGAATATGCAATTATAACATAGTTTGAGAAGGAAAGAGCAATCTTCTCATGTCTGACTCGTGAATAAAGCGCAGGGCTGTAGCACAAGCTCAGGCTAAACGCATGTGAGTGCAGTTTAAATGCACCTCTAACAATGGGCTACTGAACACGATTTAAAAATGTCATGTACCTCCTTTATGCACCAAATGCAAGTACAGGCTAAAGATTCTCTAGAAACTGTTTATTATTGTTACCAGCAGGACACACAACTCATACCCAAAGTGAGTTATCTGAAAAGGTGAAATTCACGCTCTCTTCACTTTGTTCTAGGACCCTTCGTGGTCCTTGATTAAAGACATGCCGTATATCCATCTTTTAGTTCAGCATAGTTTTTTCACTTCTCGCTTGCTTTCACAGCAGGTCTAGTAGATAACACTCTGGACATAATTTCCATTTTATCCAGATCATTTTATGAACCCATCAAATAATTCATAATTATTTTAGTAAAAATCAGATTAAGCACAGTGTGTTTATCAATATTAAGATAAGACTTTATTGATCTCACAGTGGAGAAATTCACAAAGCAATCAAAGGGATTAATGTGTTTATTAAAGCTGGAGTGCCAGGAAGCATATTGAAATTGAGACGATTGTTAGAATTTTGATGGGGACCAAAGTAATTTTGTTTGTTAGTGTGAATATAAAGGATTCCCAAAGTATTAGTCTGAACGTGACTAAAATTAGTCCGTATCAAAGCAAATTCTGAATTATTGGCACGTGCCAAAAATTTGAAAGCCAGGATGCCATCGGGGTGATGGCATCCTGGCATAAGGTGCATAAGGAGGCAAGATGGAGGAGAGAGACAGTAGAAGTGGAAGAAAGCGAGGAAGACCGGCAATATACACAGAAAGTGCGAAGAAAAGACGTCATCTGGAGCGAGAGAAAAAGAGAAGATCAACAACGGTGAGAGATCGTTGGAAGCAACTGCGACAGAAGACTGGCGATCGAACTCACAAGGATTTTGCAGCGCTGCTTTTGGACAGGTGAGTTGCCTGGTGACTGGTGTCTGATGGTGCACAGTTATGGTTATTATCTGAGTCTGTTATTATCTGATTATCTGAGTTATTAAGTGAATCTGCACAAGCGCAGATGCACTTCTGGCTTGAATTCGTCTACAGGTTTTGACGTTCGCTGGGGCAAATACGCTATGGATTAAAAATCCCCCCCAAAATTGAATGGGTTCTAAATATGATGTAGTTTATATATATTCAACTTCAGACTATATTTTATCTATTTAAGATTGCCGGTATTCTAGCTTTAACCATCAGATGTGATCATATTATTACGAAGCATCTATACTGGACATTTGTACAAATTGTAATAATGGTAGCCTGCAATTTTTTTTTTTTTGTGGTCGGCAAGTGACTGACATGCTCACCCGTTAAGGGTGGTCCTAACTGACTCCGAGGACGAGCAAGACACCCTAAGGCACACCCATGACAGCGGGTATGAGAAGCACTGGTCAAATCCACCAGAAATATTCTGATATACTTTCAATTATATAAAAAACATTACTGTTAACAAATACACCATATACAGTCTATGTATCAGTATTTAGAAATGCTCACAACATTCATTCAATTTCTATAAACACTTACTCCAATTGAGGGGGGGAAGGTGGCTGGAGCCTATTCCAGCAGTCACAGGGTGAGCAACAGGGTGCACCCTGGACAAGACGCCAGTCTATCATAGGGCAGTTATTTGTACATACTAAACTAATCTCTTTTGGCTTCTCCCATTTTGATTGAGATTACCACAGTGGATCCAGTATGGATCTGCATGCTGATTTGGAAGGCAAAGCTTACCAACTTCTTATGCGCTTGCACTGCACATTCAATGTCAGAAGAAAGAAGAACAGACAAAGAAGCTTCAAACTGTAATAAGCATTACTGTCAAAGGAGTCCCTTTGTTAATTAGCTTCTGCACCATCTATTTCATGGCAAAATCGACTCCACTGTCAATGATGCACATTTTCTGGCAATTGCTGTATTTTTAAATGGAAAGCCATCACCACTCGTACAGGAGACTGTTGCATTGACATGGTGCTGCCCTGCCATCACTGTGCATGCCTCATTTGGGACCACAGCAGCACATCTGAGATGGACTCTCTACACCCAAAACAATCAAAGGGATTAATGTGATTATTAACCATCAGATGACAAAGTAAAACCTTTTAAATCATTCTAAAGTCAGTTTTAAGCAGAAACGAGGCGATAAACAGTGAGTTGCTACTGACGCTCTGAAATTACATAGGTGCAGCTGCAACGCTCTCATCAGTTTGTCATCTTTTATTATGAAATAATGCTGAATTTATGTGCAAATTATTGTTGTACAAAAGCTTCAGATATCTGTTGCTGAGATAGATCATGACTGGAGTGCAGTTTGAAGCAAAAACAAGGTGATAATCAGTGAATTGCTGGTGATGCTCAGAAATCATGCTGCTGAGCTCTGAAATGACATATGCGCAGTGAAGGCAGGGTGGACCGATTTTTAGGGGGGACCATTTGGTCGGCGACATTGGATTTTGTATAATGGATTTTCACTCACATCGGACAAAACGTCCAATCCAATCCAATAGCAATGTATTTCTGTTAAAAACCCTTGCATATAAATAATAATCCAGACAGAGCAGTCTGGACTTGCCTAGTAACAGATGTACAAAATGAATTTCAGCACTGACATTCACCAAGTTGACAAAAGTGGGTACCCTATTTCCTTGATTAAAAGCCTTGGCATTTATTTTTTCAAACCGTGCTCAGAGCCGATGCCTAAACAAGGCTGGGTGCAATTCAAGGCTGGTGATTATTAAGAAAATACTGTTTGTTGCCTGCAGTGTCATACAATGTTAATTTTCACACATATCTCTGGGTGTGACAAACAAAACCTCTTGAAGGCCCTTTCACACCAGGCCCACTAGCGACTTGCATCGTGTAGCATCATGAGGACGCAGGAATGTCTGCGTCAGGTGCGTGAAGCGGGGGGGCAGAGAGGAGATGAGGATGTAGAAGAGAACCTGCAGACAGACTCAGCTGCAGCCAGTCTGTGTGCGCTCTGATTTCTCTTCTAGTTTGTAGGTCTGTGCTTTGAGTTCTGTCATAGTTTATCTTCTTTCTGCGCACGAATGAACCGTCTGTGAGAAAATGTGGAGATGTCTGGAGTTATGCTGCATTTTGTGGACATGTCCCGTTTCTGGCAATCAGTCTGTGAGCAGGACTTTGGACTTTATTCAAAAACAATTGTGAGAGAGCTTTTCAGCAATTGTGTGAGCAGCTGTCAGGCTGCAATCAGCATTTTTTTTTCTGTGCTTTTTGAGCGTGTACTTTTTACTGCATTGTGTACACGGTATAAAAACAATCCTGCGTGATTTATACTTTGGGAACAATGGAACACAGCAGGATTCATAAATTGGCATCGGGGAACGTTGTATTGTGAGGGTGTGGTTTCCAGTCATGTTGAGTACCGTTGCTTTGCCCTGACATGCGCTGAAACTACTTCCTTTCTGTGTTGAGCACAGGACAGAAAAAATTATGTTTAATTTTTGTCATCCGATTGGCTTCGTCCTTTGTGTCCCTCGCGATGTTGTGGCATTGAGCTACATTGTCTTGGCACTAGGTTGCATCCATGTGGCGTACGACGCCACACGACGCAACTCAAAGTGGGCCCGGTGTGAAAGGGGTTTTAGATCAGAGACCGCTGTGTGACTCTCCAGAGCCTGACACACACCTGCTAAATGACAGAGACCACAAAGGGCTGTGATTGGTCATTTTTCTGGTTTCACTCCTTCCTCTCCTGCCATATTTTAAAACTTTTTGCAGTGCACACTAAACGGTTTTACCTGACAGGAAACGGACTTCAATTTTAGATGTTATATTGAAAGATGCCTTCCCTAAACAGAAACTTGCTACTACAGCTTGCAAACTGAATACACACCCAGCGCTCTGCTGCCTCTTCCTCCTGCTCTCCAGCTCCGCACCCAGATAGACAGATCGTTGCCCTCAGTGTGGATCAGTAAAGTTATGTGATTGGCTGGAAGATGTTGCACTTGACATTTATAAGTGCTGACTGCTCACATTGTAATAACTGAAATGGTATGTGTAAAAGTAAAACTGTGTTTTGTCTGTGTAGTATGGTAAGCAAAAGAATAGTATGCATCATGGTGTTCCCGAGGAGATATGAAGTTATTATTATTGTTATTATTTGTATAAGGAGATATGAACTTAGCAAAGTAGCAAATTGGCCATGAGACATACTGCCCAACAGCACGCTGATTACATTTCGATCATGGATCAAATATCTTTGGCAAGGAAATACATAAGCCTAATTGGAGCTGGAGATTCCCCGTAGATCGCTCAGCGCCTCCTGACTGTAACTAACTAATCAGTTACATACATGTAGCGGATTTTGTCCATTTTACACATATAGTGGATTTTGTCTCTTTTAAACATAACTGATTTTGATTATAACAGATAAAATTCACTGGTCCACCTGAATCCATTATATGCGAGTTTTACTGTATATACAACCCCTGGCAATAATTATGGAATCACCGGCCTCGGAGGATGTTCATTCAGTTGTTTAATTTTGTATAAAAAAGCAGATCACAGACATGACACAAAACTAAAGTAATTTCAAATGGCAACTTTCTGGCTTTAAGAAACACTATAAGAAATCAGGAAAAAAAAATTGTGGCAGTCAGTAACGGTTACTTTTTTAGACCAAGCAGAAGGAAAAAAATATGGACTCACTCAATTCTGAGGAATAAATTATGGAATCACCCTGTAAATTTTCATCCCCAAAACTAACACCTGCATCAAATCAGATCTGCTCATTAGTCTGCATCTAACAAGGAGTGATCACACCTTGGAGAGCTGTTGCACCAAGTGGACTGACATGAATCATTGCTCCAACACAAGAGATGTCAATTGAAACAAAGGAGAGGATTATCAAACTCTTAAAAGAGGGTAAATCATCACGCAATGTTGCAAAAGATGTTGGTTGTTCACATTCAGCTGTGTCTAAACTCTGGACCAAATACAAACAACATGGGAAGGTTGTTAAAGGCAAACATACTGGTAGACCAAGGAAGACATCAAAGCGTCAAGACAGAAAACTTAAAGCAATATTGCTCAAAAATCGAAAATGCCCAACAAAACAAATGAGGAACAAATGGGAGGAAACTGGAGTCAACGTCTGTGACTGAACTGTAAGAAACCGCCTAAAGGAAATGGGATTTACATACAGAAAAGCTAAACGAAAGCCATCATTAACACCTAAACAGAAAAAAACAAGGTTACAATGGGCTAAGGAAAAGCAATCGTGGACTGTGGATGAAAGTCATATTCAGTGATGAATCTCAAATCTGCATTGGGCAAGGTGATGATGCTGGAACTTTTGTTTGGTGCCATTCCAATGAGATTTATAAAGATGACTGCCTGAAGAGAACATGTAAATTTCCACAGTCATTGATGATATGGGGCTGCATGTCAGGTAAAGGCACTGGGGAGACGGCTGTCATTACATCATCAATAAATGCACAAGTTTATGTTGATATTTTGGACACTTTTCTTATCCCATCAATTGAAAGGATGTTTGGGGATGATGAAATCATTTTTCAAGATGATAATGCATCTTGCCATACAGCAAAAACTGTGAAAACATTCCTTGCAAAAAGACACATAGGGTCAATGTCATGGCCTGCAAATGGTCTGGATCTTAATCCAATTGAAAATCTTTGGTGGAAGTTGAAGAAAATGGTCCATGACAAGGCTCCAACCTGCAAAGCTGATCTGGCAACAGCAATCAGAGAAAGTTGGAGCCAGATTGATGAAGAGTACTGTTTGTCACTCATTAAGTCCATGCCTCAGAGACTGCAAACTGTTACAAAAGCCAGAGGTGGTGCAACAAAATACTAGTGATGTGTTGGAGCGTTCTTTTGTTTTTCATGATTCCATAATTTTTTCTTCAGAATTGAGTGATTCCATATTTTTTTCCCTCTGCTTGGTCTAAAAAAGTAACCGTTACTGACTGCCACAACCTTTTTTCCTGATTTCTTATAGTGTTTCTTAAAGCCAGAAAGTTGGCATTTGAAATGACTTTAGTTTTGTGTCATGTCTGTGAACAGCTTTTTTTTTCTACAAAATTAAACAACTGAATGAACATCCTCCGAGGCCGGTGATTCCATAATTTTTGCCAGGGGTTGTATAAAGTGGTGATTAAAGAAGCTGAAACACCTTTTGCACAGTTCGACCCATGAAGAACACAGGTGTAGCAGACACATATAAAGGGAGTTAAAATGCAGTGAGTACAATGAAATGTTTTTGTTCTGTTGTGGGATCCCATTAGGGTTTGCCACAAGTCAATAATCCATCTCACGCTGTCCCCTGCACTTTGACTACATGATTTGCTATCACCAAAAGTCTACTGTGGTGGTTACAGTGCATGATCAAGTAGGGTCATATATAAGTGTTTGCTTAAGTCCACAGTGATCAAGTCCACAAAGTTTGATTTCAATAGAGTAATTCATTCCTGAACTGTAGCAGATTTAGTTAAAATAAGCCACACTCACTCAACTTTGGCAGGCAACTGTTGCAAAACAGGGAAAAATATCAGAAATTCATTGAAGTTTTGTTTGGATTGTTTCAAACACTATATGTTTGTGATCGACCAATATGGGTTTGTCAGTGGCCGATGACGATACAGATATTTAGATAGCAGGGTGGCCGATATACAAAGCAGTTATCTTTTTTCCGGCAGGTTGGATGAAACCTAATCCATCCCTGGAATGGGGACGCCTGTGTGTTCCATTATCTGTCGTCAGGAATACGTAAACACTGTTCTCTCTGACAACATGCAATATTCCTGTCTTACGACAGTAAACTGTTTATAATAAACAGTTGAAGCAGCCTTGTGATGTGGCAGCGACAACTAGCAGACTTGGCACGCCATTCAGTCTGTTCCAAATCATCTGCATACAGTTTCCATTTAATCAGCCTCGTGAGCAATTTAATCAGCTGATGCCGATTAAGGAGAAATGGCATTAATCGGTCCAATTAATCAGTCTAAAGTGTAGCAAGCAACAATAACCACTGTACCTCACCATCACTAACTTGACAAAGGTGCCTGACAGTGTCACGGCCACTTCTGTGGAAGATCCTGAGCAAAACTGTCTGTCTAGAGAAATTCATCAAGATCCTGAGGCTTCTTCATGATGACATGCCCACCATAGTTCTGGTGAAAGGCACAACCAATTGAAGCCCGTCAATGTTCAATCAGGAATAAAGCAGGGTTGCGTCATCACCACTACACCCGTCATTATCTTTGTGGCCACAATTCTCCATCTGCTCAAAGACAAGGCACCACCATTAACTGACACAGTATACAGAATGGATGGAAAACTCTTCAACCTGAGACAACTGAGAGCCAAGAAGAAAATCACCACCACTTCAATTCTGTACTTCCAGGACGTCAACAAGAACAGTGTGTCATCCTTTACGGGAGACGGTTTTCAGAAAATCCTTGAAACCTTTGATGAAGTCTACACGCTTGGTCTTCACATCAACCAGAAGAAGACATAGATCATGTATCAGCTCCCACCCAACATGGTCAACCCAAAGCTTCCTGCTGTGAGACTGCACAGACAGGTTATGGAGAACATAATCCATTTTCCCTACCTGGGTAGCCACATGTCATCAAATGGCAACATCATCAACGAGATCCAACAGCTGCTCAAATGTGCAGGAACTGCATTCGGCCGTCTTTGCACCCGTGTTTCCACCAACACAGATTGACACAAAATGAAAATCCTTGTCTACAAAGCCGTTGTCATGCCAATCCTGCTGTATGGATCTCAGACCTGGACCACCTACTGCCACCACCTTAAGACCCTAAAGCAATACCATTAATGCTGCCTGAGGAGTATCCTCTGCATCAGGTGGGAAGATTACAGTGCTAACGCCTGCATCCCAGCTGAAGCCAAGCTCCACAGAATTGAGCGTGCCATGGTAAATGGACTGCATTGATATAGCGCTTTTCCATCTGCATCAGAAGCTCAAAGCTGTTTACAGTAATGCCCCACATTCACCCATTCACACACCGATGCCAAGGTGCTGCCATGCAAGGTGATCAATACACACCTAGGGGAGCAAGTAGGGGATTAAGGACCTTTCCCAAGGTTCCCTAGCAATTTTCCGCTCTGGCTGAGTTTTAAACGGAGGATCCTCTGCTCTGATGTCCAACGCTTAACCACTGAGCAAACACCTCCCCCTATGATGGTGGGGAGGTGATTAATATAGATGTCATCATCAAAAACCAGCTTTGGTGGGTGGGCCACACTGTTAGGATGGATGATAGCCGACTTCCCAAACAGACTTTGTACTTCCAGCTGAGAGAAGGAAAATGGTGAGGAGGGCAAAAGAAACACTACACAGACCTCCTGAAGCACAAAGTCAAGAGCTGCTCCACTGACTGGAAGACCTGGGAAGGACATGTGAGGGATGGGCACAGAGGACAATAAGAGAAAAAGGAAGCAGAGAGAGCAAAATCCTAACTGGCAGAAGCTTCCTGCAGCAGCCATGTGCAGCATCTGTCAAAAACAGTGTAAGTCACTGGGCCTGTTCATTCATCTCCAAAGTCCACGTTCCCATCCAGGAATTGACAAAGATCATCTTCCGTGGCAATGAGGGATTGCCACATTTTGTGAAGACTGAAGATGAATTGCAATACAAAAGCAAAAACACTTCAAAATGGTGGAAAATGTCAGAAACAAAAGTGGGTGAAGCAAATGCTGTTAAATGCAGAACACTCCAAAGGATGAATATATCAAAGAATATTGATTCTCTGTGTTATGGCTCAGGAATTATTAGGTAAAATGTAAATGTGGTTATTATACCGCCACCATGTGGTGTATGAGTGTAATTACATTTTTGCCTGAGTTGTGGGTGCCATGCAGAAGCTATGCGACACGTTTCACTGCGGTCACATTTATGCTCTCTAAGCAAAAAACGGTTTTCGTTAAGAATATAAATAACTGAAAATGGCTGAAAAGCTACAAGATGAACATAGACGGGGCCCACATAGTTAAATGCAGCTGAACACAAGGAACACTCAAAAAAAGATCCATGATTCTAAAAGTGTAGTGTAGTGTTCAGTAGTTATTGCAAAAAATGTACTGCAGTGGTCACAGCACCCCCATCAAATTAGTTCAGATATCAGGTTTGGCAAACTTCCATAATGAACATGTCCGCCAAGTTCTGTTTTAAAATTACTGGAGGAGAAATCTCTTAACTTACCGTTTTGGCTGTCTTCTTCACTCTCCTTTTTGACCTCTCTTTGAGGGTCCATCTCCTCCCCCTTCTTGTCATTCAGGAGCTCATCACTGACATATTCTGAGCTGACAGAAGCAGTGAGCTGCTGCAAGGTGAGATCAGTGTCCCATGGATGACCGTTACAGGTTTGATGGTCTTGTTTGCTGTTGTCTAATGTGTCTTGTTTGTCATTATCTAATGTGTCATGGCTCTCTGTCCCGCTTTCTATTTGATTTGCATTTTGTTGGTCTTCTTGCTCCTCAGTACACTGTTTTGGCCCATGTGCCTTGCTCTCCAGGTTGGCCTCGCTTACTGGTGTGGAGATGTGTCCATTGCAGTTCAGTTCCATTCTGTTCATGTCATTGGCCACATCCTCTCTGTGCTGCTTTTCCTCTGGCATCTGCTCAGCTTCGTCATCAGCAGGCGAGTCTATGGCAAAGATGACTTGAAATGAAATTTAGATCTTTTACCAATCTGTTTGGTAACAGATTATTCACATTCTTTAATTGAAAAAATCACCTGTGACAGCATGGTTAACCACATCTTGCAGTGTGGCAGATGCAGAAAGAGTGGCTGAAGTGGTATCTTCAGTGGTCTCCTCCTCCTCCCCACCCTCAGGCGCAATGTCCCCTTCCATCTCCTGGATCCTTTTCTCCAACAGAACTGCCTGCTTCTTCTGTTTCTTCTTCATCTTCTTCTTTTTGTTTTTTGACATTTTAGCCACCTGGGGAATGAATATGAATGTAAAATCGTATGAGAAAAATATCATATCATGTATTAGAGTGAGACACCGTCATTTGTACAGCTCATATTGCCAGAAGTGGCGGGAAAAAATACTACTTACTGGCTTTGGCGTTGGAGCTGTGCTCACTGTGGGAAATAAGAACATCAAGAGATTACATACTGACATTTCAGAATGACATATGTGACCTTCAATAATTAGCATTCTGTATGGGTGGCCGCGATAATTCACACGAAGCTGTACTAACAGTCTCTACAGCAGCATCACCAGGCACACAATCCTCAAAGTAAGATGGTAATTTCCATAACCGACCCAGTGATGACTCATGCTGACACACAGCTCAGTACTACTCCTTTAATAGAAACATCCGAATGCTTCCACATCAAAACCTAAAAAACATTCTAACACCAGAGGATTTTATCACAAAAGCAAAAAGTATATATATATATATATATATATATATATATATATATATATATATATATATATATATACACACACACACACACATACATACATACATATGAGACATCAAACAGATCATTCTCATCTTTTATCCAGTTTTGTGGAATCTGACAATAACACTGTAGACTAAACTTATGAATGACAGTTATGAAAATTAGTGCTGAATTTCAGTATGCAACACTTTATAAAGCTTTCTCAACCTGCTGATCCATCTAAACTGCAAACATTTAGGCCAGTAACCTGCCAATCAAAGCACAGAACCTGCTTAGTGGAGCAAAGTGGAAGATAAAGGTTGTGACCTGCAGAACCAGAGGGAGGTGCAGTGCCAGCCCGCTGCCACTGTGTAGCTTCTGCAGCCATCTTTTTGATGTAGGGCTCATTGACGGTCAGCAGAATGTTCTCCGGTTTGATGTCTGTGTGGATGATCTTACATTTGGTGTGGAGGTAGTCTAAACCTTGTAGAACCTGTAGTACAACAGAGTCACAACGTCCAGTGAATGATGCTCTGACATAAAGGTAGAAGCAGGAAAAAAAACATCCTCACTGGACAAAGACTTCACCTTGACGACAAAGAAACATGGCTTTATCTGAAAGTTTCTAACTGACACAAACATTTATTTCCAGTCTTCCATTTATTTATTTGTGGATATTTTAATACAGTTCAGGTAGATATCGGTTCCTCAACTGATTCCTGTAATAGTTTATTGTTTAACATGACAGTATACACACAAACTTAAAACCATGTTGACATGCTGTCTTCAAAAGTTCTGGTTATATTATTGTTACAAAGTATTAATTTTCCACAGTCGTGCTTTGTTCACCTCCCTAGTGCTTAAGTTTTTCATTTTTAATTTTGTTTACAATTCCAGTCTGTCTTTTATTTATTTATTTTTGTTCCACATAAATAATATAACAGCCTGAAGAAAAGTGTGTGGCTGTAAAAATGCCATACAACACAAATAAATGCTGTGCATGGGAGCTGTTTTGATGTGTGGATTTTTCCCTGTTCCAAGTTAAAATACTGACACTGAAACTCACAGCTTGCACTCATTGCTCAGCTAGCAGATGAGCTAGTAGAGGTTTTCACCACCATCTACAACATGTCACTGTCCACATCATGGGTCCTAGTCTGCTTCAAAGCAGCAACAATTTTTCCTGTTCCCACACAGTCAAATGTCACATGTCTAAAAGACAACAGACCTGTGGCTCTTACCCCATACCAGCCAAATGTCTAGAGAGGCTGATCATCAAGCATATCAAGAAATATATTTCCTCTAAATTAATTCTAAAATTTACTAGTAATAAAATTATAAAGATAACTGAAGTTTTAAGAGTGGCCGTAATCAATATTTAAGAAACTTAAATTTTATGAGCACTGTAAAACACTGACATGGTGAAGTTTGATGCGGAAGAGTTCAGAAAGATATGAATGGAATGGTTTGATTACCATTTACAGTTGGCGATGAAAGACTTGGGTGATAACTTTGTGTTAAAGTCCGAACAAGAAGCTACACTGAAAGAGATCTATCTGGGAAGAGACACATTCTGTGTGTTGTTGCTCCAACGAGAGCGGCATGCTGAACAGTGTGGCGAAAGTAGTCCGGTGAGCTCAATCTGTGGGCGCGAGCTATCCCGCAATTCCAAAATAGCAGAGATGTCGGTCCAATGAGAGCGGCCCTATGAGCAGGGTGAGGTCTAACCTTACCGACCCAGAGCAAGTACATAGGCGACAGTCGTAAAGAAAAACTCCCTCTGTTGATTTGAGGAAGAAACCAAACTCTGCTTGGGCCATGCTACCGACACAATTGACAATACAAATATACAGGAAATTTTGGGAGTCCATGTTGGCGCACAGGACAGGAGGGTTGCAGAAGAAGACACCAACTCCGATCTCTGGATGGAGCTGCACCTGAAAGAGAGAAAAAACAGCATTATGTGGCAGAAAGACAACAAATACAGTCTAATTTGTCAGCATTAAGCAACAAGAAAAACAGAAGAAATACTAAGGTGATCGCCGGCCACTGGCCGTAAGCTTCACTAAAAGACCCAGGCTTAAAGGCCCAGTCACACGGCATACGACGATCCCTGAATGAAGGTAAAAAAGTCACAAATCATTGAGAAAAGGTGGACAACTGACTTTTATCACTGAATAGCCTGTGAATGAAGAGCGCAAAAGAAATGAAAGAGGAACAAAATGAAACCGAAGCTAACGTTGACCTCACCGCTTTCAACGAAACGCGCCTGGAGCCAGTGTGTGTCTGCATCTCTGCATTCCAGGAATCGGCGCTGGGACTGAGCTCATAGCAACTGAGTTCTGTAGAAACTGCAAACAGAAGCATGCAATCCGACCCACTGTGGAAATCTATGCGCACGTTGGTGGATCCACCTGCTCTGGTTCCTCTTCCAGAACAAAAGAGGGATCATCTCCTTCACAGAATCCTCACTGTCTGGTTCAGACTTTGACGACTCGCTGCTCACTCCGTCTTGCTCCAATTGAGAAAAGAAAAAAAAAAAGTGAAGAGGCCTAATTCCTAATTAGTAGATTTGCTTGCATCTGTGTATGTTTGCTTTTAATGTATGCGTTCTGTTGTGTGTGGCCCTTGCTGCATTGCAGCCTTCGTTTTTTTTGTGTTGTAGAAATGTGCTCCGTTCTCAAAACGGTAAAGCAAACGGAAACTCAGGTTTGAAAATGTACAGCTGGACACACTGCTTCCTTGTCAGGGCTGGGAATATCAGATCGCAAAGTTCAGAGTCCTTCAGTGTCCCAAAAAACAAAAAGTAGAAAATATTGACATTTAAGCTCACAAGCAAACTTAAAACTGTCCGTCTCTTGTTTCAACATTGAGAGCTAGACAGTGGGAGAGAGAGCGAGGGGGAGAGGAGGGAGAGAGAAAGATAGTGAGGGGGAGAGGATGAAAAGAGAAAGAGAGAGACATCTGTCTGTCTCTCTGCAAGTTTTTTGAAAACCCTGGTGTTTATGATCACCGGCGCTGCAGCTGTGTGATCAAGCAGTCAGTCACACGCATGCGTGTTGGTTCAATTACCAGTTCTTATCACGCACGCACAGGCTCTGCAGATGTGGATCAGACGCACGCACGCACGCGCTTCGCCTTCTCTCTAACTGATTCACTCTGGATGAATGCATTCAGTGTTTGTATGTGTTGTAGCACACATGCATGTACACGCGTGCACAAAAGGACTGTCTCGTACATGATTTAGCAACTCAAACGTTCAAATGACTCAAACACTGGGTTTTCTGTTTTCATATGTTACACCTCTGTGGATAAAAGCTGTTCACATGTGAATCTCTGCTCCTGCTGGAACTTTTTTCATACTTGATGGCTCAAAGTCTCACTTCTGTAAACTGCCACCTGCTTTGCACAGATGGAGGCACAGTTCGCTCTGATCACAGCAGACATCACGAAATAGCGCCACAGAAACACACAAGGCTGATCGTGCTCCTGCTGCGAAGAAATATGCAGTGATCAAGGATCACTTCCTCAAAACCTTTAAACTGTCAGACTGAAAGAGCCAGCAGGCTCTTGTCTCTGCACAGACTGGAGGACAGCAAGCCCTTCAGAGTTCATGGACAGAATGGTGCAGCTCCGGCTGGACTTTTTGTGCAATAACTCTCCCCTCTGGTGTGCGCAGCACTGGAACAACACCACAATCACAGACTGCTATGCGCTGGCAGAGACGCCAACAAATTCTTCGTGGCCAGCCAGCACCACCGCATGACCGTGACAGCACTCGCCAAATCACACCCAGCAGCAGAAGCCCCACACCGCACAAACCAGTACTGCCGCGGACGAGCTGCATCTCTCCTCCACTGCAGCACTCACAAACCGGCTTCTGTAGAGTGTGAAAACATTCAACTGGTCAAATGAAGTCAAACTAAACGCTAACGTTACAAAAACTAAGCAAACAATAAAAAACCGCCAACAACGACAGCAAAACAAAATACAGACGAACTGAGGTTTTCGGTGACATTCATTCAGATTTTTCAACAGTTTAAAAATCCTGACAAAGCGCCAGCTGCAGCTCCAGATTTCTTGTTTAGTTTGGGCTTCGTTGCCCTTTGTTAAGTGCTGTGTGACTAGGCCTTTAGATAAAGTTGAGGCCACGGCCCGCTCTATTTCTTAATAAAATGAATTTAAAAGAGTAGAAAGCATAGTAACATACTATGCGAGTATGCTAGCCATACGAAAGGGAAAATAAGTGTGTCTTAAGTCAGGACTTGGAAGTTTCTACAGAATCTGACTGTTTTTTGACGCAGGGAGATCATTCCACAAAGCAGGTGTACGACAAGAGAAAGCTCTGTGACCCACAGACATTTACTCACCCTAGGGACACAAAGTAGTCATGCACCGTGACAACACAGAGCCCGGGCCGGTACGTAGGGTTCAAGTAGGTCAGCTAACTAGGGAGGTGTTAGTCTGTGAATAATTTTATAGGTTAATAGCAGAACCTTAAAATCTGATCTCACAGAGACAGAAAGCCATTGAAGCGATGCCAAAATGGGTGTAATGTGGTCAAACTTTCTGCTTCCTGTCAAACGTCTGGCAGCAGCATTTTGAACCAATTGGAGACCCCTAATGCTGGACTGCGGTAAATCAGAAAAGAGAGCATTGTAGTAGTCTAATCTAGAAGAAACAAATGCATGAATCAGGGTCTCAGCATCAGCCATAGACAGGACAAGATGAATCTTTGCTATATTTCGCAAGTGAAAGATAGCACTCCTCATAATACCTCTAATGTGGAGGTCAAAGGACAACGTAGGATCAAAAATTACCCCAAGGTTCCTCACTTTGTCAGTGTGAGGTATGACACACAAGCCTAGGCTAAGCCTTAGCTGGTCAAATTGACGCCGATGTCTCACTGGACCAAGAACCATCATTTCAGTCTTATCAGAATTTAAAAGTAGGAAATTGCTAGACGTCCAGCTTTTCACTGATACAGGGCAATCCTCTAAGGATTTTATGTGGATGAGATTACTAGCAGTTATCGGTATGTATAACTGAGTATCATTAGTACAGCAATGAAAGGTAATTCCAAAACGCTCCAATATGTGCCCAAGGGGTGCTATATAAAGAAAGAAAAGCAGGGGGCCTAAGACGGACCCCTGCGGAACCCCAAATTTCATGTCACTAAGGTTAGGGGTAGCGTTACTGTACAAAACACACTGAGAATGACTGGTCAGGTATGATGTCAACCATGCAAGGGCACTCCCAATAATCATAAAATGATTCTCCAGCCTATCGAGTAGAATATGATGATCCACAGTATCAAGCGCAGCACTAAGATCTATCGGCACCAGAGCCGTAGTGGTGTCCAAATCCATTGCAAACAGAAGATCGTTCATCACTTTAATGAGAGCTGTCTCTGTGGAATGATATTTTCCAAAAGCAGACTGCAGTAGCTCAAAAAGATTCTTCTCAATAAGGTGGTCCATGAACTGCTGTGAAACCACCTTTTCCGAAATTTTAGAGCAAAAAGTTCTATTTATATTGTTATTACATTTTGAAACATGCAATGATGCACTGTCATGACCCTACTGGCAGAGTCTAGATTTGTTAATTAAGGGCCATAACGCTGGTAAAATGGGCCCAACTCGAAAGATATGATAATTTCCATGTTACCAACATATAACTAGGACTTGTACCAAGTTTCACAAAATTCCTCCTACAAGTGTGAAAGGAGTTGATTTCAGAACACATACAATTTTTGGGACAGACGGACAGAAATTGCCACAACATATTCCCCCTTAGGGTCTTTGGCCAGCAGGGGATAAAAATCTGGCAAACATCATGCTTTTGCTAGACTGCGGTTGTTTCTCATCAGGGTCTTACTGAACTAAACCCCTCACAACAAGTAAGATGGAAAAAAAAAGGAAAAAATAATTTCTTCCCAGTGTGAAAGCTAAAATACACGTTAAAGCTAATCTTCTGTCTCTGTACAGCACACTACCTGTTGTATGATGCTTTTAACACAGGGTAGGGGCAGGCCTTGATAATTTGACCTGATGATCCACTTCAGCAGGTGATAGCCCAGCACTTCAAACACCATACACACATCTGAAATTTTGCAATGTCAAGGACTAATTAAAGAGAGGAGGGAAGATATCCAAACAGATAAAATGTTGCCTGGTCTACAGAAAAGTAAATTATCTGTATAGCTTACTACAACTGCAATAAACAGAGGCAAATAATGCAATGTGTCGTCACTATCGTCTTCTCAGCAATACAATACACCTGTAGTAAACATGTCCCTCCTTAGGAAATGTGAAAACCAATGAAATTGCAAACAAAGGATACGAGTCCCATTTATGCCACAAATTTTGAAGTCATCTAGAAGCTGGACAACTTTCTCTCTGTTGGGGTCTCCAGGATCTGTGTTTCTCACCTGGAAAACACATACAGGCACACGGATGTAAAAGGAATCATGTCCAGTGGAATAATTGGAGCAAAAGGCGGTATGAAAGTAATCAACATGACTTCATGATGCGTTACAGATTTGAGCAGCTTGATCTCATCCAAAGCTGTCTCTGTGTAATGCTCAGCACTCTTCACCACCTTCATGGCCACAAAGCACTTCTCCCTGAAAAACAGACATGCAAAATCCATATTAGACATCTCACAACCCCATAAGCACAGCAATGTGTTAATATTGAACAATAAAACACGAATGAGCTCAAGAATTTCAAAGAAACCTATCTATTAATGCCCAAAGATGCAATTTACCTTTAAGGAGTAAGATTTGAGTCTTAAGTACAGACAATTCTGTATTTATCTGTCAGGGATTCCCAACATGCTTCCTAACATTCCTGTAATTTACATTACTTTTTAAAAGGCACACATCTACTATCCAACAGCTTACATGGCTTGTTCTTTAGCTCCAATACCTTTCTGAAGTTCAAGTTGTGAAATTAAAATTTTACCATTTAAATGGTAGAGTACAACATTCCACAAGAACCAACATACTGTATGTCCCAGGCCAGCCACACAGTGGAGAAGTGTCCCCAGCCCAGTTTACGTATCACATGGTATCTCCCATTGAAGAGATCGCCAATTTTCACATGGTGATAGCCACCTGACCAAAGACAAGACATTTGAGAGCATGCATGCAGATATACTCAGTGTTCTTTTCTTCATTCTCTGTCCTGGTGCTGCATGTGGAAGTGCAGGGCACATTTAACTTCAGACATCTGACTTGTTTACAAACAATCCACATGCTAACTGAATTGGGTTTTTCAAACTCATATTTAAAATTTTCCTTGATTGATGTGATAGTGTGGGTGGGTGTTTTCCCTTAAAGCTAATACCAGCTTCATGGGTCCACCTGGTGCCAAATGAGTGTCTAGTGTTTTCCCTAGAGTACTGCAAGACTGACTGGCAAGGCTAACAAGAATCCCCACCAAGCCAGAAATATATTTAGTTTTTAATAATGCTGCTATAAAATAAAAAAAATTGTGGAAAGTAAAGCCAAATATTCATTAATCAAGAATGATTTTGGTGATTAATTTATCCGCAGGGAGGTGACCAAGAACCCGATGGTCACTCTGGTGATTAATTTATCCACAGGGAGGTGACCAAGAACCCGATGGTCACTCTGTCAGAGCTCCATCATTCCTCTGTGGAGAGAGGAGAACCTTCCAGTACAACCATCTCTGCAACAATCCACCAATCAGGCCTGTATGGCAGAGTGGGCAGACGGAAGCCACTCCTTAGTAAAAGGCACATGGAAGCCCACCTGGAGATTGCCAAAAGGCAGCTGAAGGACTCTCAGCCCATGAGAAACAAAATTCTCTGGTCTGATGAGACAAAGATTGAACTCAATGGCAAAATGATAAATGCATTTATATAGCGCTTTTCCATCTGCATCAGATGCTCAAAGCGCTTTACAATTATGCCTCATATTCACCCCGATGTCAGGGTGCTGCCATACAAGGCGCTCACTACACACCGGGAGCAACAGGGGATTAAAGGCCTTGCCCAAGGGCCCTTAGTGATTTTCCAGTCAGGTGGGGATTTAAACCCATGATCTTCTGGACTCAAGCCCAACACCTTAACCACTAGACCACCACCTCCCCTGATGGGCCTCTTATGCTGCCTTTTGGCCAGTTTGTCATTGTAAATAAGAACCAGTTCTCAATTAACCTACCTAGTTAAATAAAGTTTAATTAAAAAAAAAATCATTCGACAAGTGAGGTGGACACATGAACAATGAAGTCTAAGACATATTCAGTGAAATGGAAATGTTCATGTGTTCTTATAACTTAGGACTACATATTATGTTTGGAGATTTTCTTTCATTACATGAAGGCATTTTGTTTCTGAATAACTTTGGACATTTTATTACATATTCTGACTATAAAGCATTTGTTCATTTGTACTTATTTCTGAACATATTTTACAATCGGTCTAATCATACAGGACTCTACAAAATGTTAATGTACTACCACCGATGTTTCACTGAACTCTGAGGTAAACAGATTTCCCAATAAAGTGTAAGTGTGAGAGAAGTTCTACCTCTGCAGTAATCATTGGGGTCCTCCTGCTCTTCATCATCAGAGCCAAGGATCTCCTCATCCTGCTCTGAGAGCGGAGAATCTGGCTGACTCAGCTGAGATCCACCTCCGCGACCATGAGGTTCTGATCTGAGTGGAAGAGTAAGAGGCATTGTGAGGGAAGAAGATAAGAATTAAACAGGCAAGAAAGGCTGGAATATAAAAACACAGAATTTACTTTAGTGTTATATTTTCAGAAGCAAGGCATTTTTTCATCATGTTTATTTGTCAAGAAAAACAAAAATGTTACAATACACTAGGATCAATTCTTATACAGCTAAAAATGACAAGATCAACAATACAGTTCTTTGATGACGAAGTAATCACATGAGAATGGAGAGAAAACAGATCAAAATAGAGAGAGTGAAACAAATTGAATACACAGAGAAGAGAGTAATGAGCTGTGCAGTGCCAGCAGAAAAAAACTCTAAAATATCACTATGAACAGAGAGGTCAACGTCTCATATTAAAGTCTGGAAACATGAAGAGAGTAGGCAGAGAGAGGGAAAAGACCTCATAAAAACAGATACTTTAATCAACTCAGGTTTTCTCATTAATTTTACATGGATTCTTGCTAATGAACATATAAAACCTCAGATGTCTAGGGGATTACTCTACCTCAAACCTCACTATTACTGCATGCAAAACATCTGACTTAAACTAGTTTTAAGAGAGGCAATATGCAAGTGTTTAATACAGCTACAACATTGAATCAATTAAATTAATTGAACTTGGTAATTGATTCATTATTTTGAGCCTTTTTTGTTGTTTTTAATGTTCAGGTAATCAACAATCATATTTTCTGTCTTTTTGTGTCTCAAGAAGAGGCAAAACAGTGTTCATGATTTTTGTCCATTTTCCCCCCATGAATGCCTTTTTAATTTATGTCCTTAATATGTTGAGCTTTTAATAGAAAGTTTTTATGACCAAAATAAATGAATAAATAAACAAACAAAAACAAACAAGCAAGAGTCATCAGGAAGTGACGGTTCATCTTTCAGTAGGACAATGACCCCAAGCACACAGCCAAGATATTAAAGGAGTGGCTTCAGGACAAGTCTGTGAATGTCCTTGAGTGGCCCAACCAGAGCCCAGACCAGCCAATCACAGCCCATTTTCAGATCTCTCCAGAGATCTGAAAACTGCCCAAACACAGGTGCACCAAGCTTGTGGCATCATATTCAAAAAGACTTGAGGCTATAATTACTGCCAAAGGTGCATCAACAAAGTATTGAGCAAAGGGTATGAATACTTACATACATACGATTTCTTAGTTTTTTTTTTTTTTTTTATAAATTTGAAATGGAATGAAAACGGAATGTCGTACACCTGAATAAAAACAACTGGTTTTATCTTGTCATTATGGGGTGTTGTGAATAGAATTTTGAGAAAAAAAAAAAGAATGTATTCCATTTTGGAATAAGGCTATAACATAAAAGGTGGAAAAAGTGAAGTGCTGTGAATACTCTCCGTATGCACTGTATTTAGAAACAGTAGATGGAACTGGTGTTCCAGTTTTAGTAAGTAAATTAACCAGAAATACCTGATACTTCTGACTGACATTTGGAACAAATTAAAACTTCACATAAGCTATGACAACATCTACAGTATGCAGTGCACCTGTTAACGTTAACTTTGAAAAACATGCCTTTGCATCTCATATTTATAATCTGATGGTAATAACAAAAGTAGTTTGAGTGCTTTGGCTGTAAACAAAATTGTATCAGAATGATCTTGGCCCAGAAATTAGTTCCTAGGACTAGGGTGCATTTTAGCAAAAATGCTGACAAAACTGCTGAACTCAACAGTTTTGTGCTACTGTAGAAGGTAATTACACCACTGAGCTGAAGTCAGAGGTGGAGAGAGTCCATTTAATAAACTAGGCCATCTATTTGTGTGAGCAAAAGAGCCTATATAACTTCATCAGTGGATTTATATATACAGTATGTGTGCGTATGAAATATTTATTGTCATTGTTCCTTACCAATGTCACCTATGGGCTTACCCAGGGGGGTTGGTAAGGTTAGACAAGGTAAGGTTAGGCAAAGCTGTGACCAGAACAGTTTGATTAATATTCATCCTTTGATTACATGTTTACTTATTCATCCATTTACTACAAGATTTTATCCATATTCTCCAAAAACAAATGGAGCACATTCATATTCCTTTGCCCCTTTTTTGAGAAATTTGTAACTGTTTTGTTCTTAGTAATAACAATAATATTTATTTAAGCAAATGACGTTCCTTAGGTGACAGAAAGCAAATGTCCATGAGTGTCATTCCAGGTAATGATTACCAACATGATGTTGGCAGTTCAGTGTTGAAAAAGAGAAGTATATTTTCTTGGCAACTTTTATCCTTTGTTCACAAACTCACAAATATTCCTTACTTTGAAAGCACACAACAGTTCAATGATTAGTGTCTTTGACAATGTTTCCAACAAAGTATGAAAACCCAGCAGCAGCCAGTCACGTCCACATCTATTTGGACAAGAACAATTTTTGTAATTTTGTCTCAGAGCACCATCACAATGGACATGAAATCATACAAGACTAGTGTGTTGCCTGTGGGGATCCTTGGGCTCTAGACTGGGTAGTGTTTATAAAATAGGCAGCTGACATTATTCAAGGGTGGTAATAAATTATGAAAAGTTTCTATAATGAGTTGGACTGGTGTGTGAATCCAGAATATTTTTAGAACCTTAGACCTCAACAGTTTTTAGAAGAAGAACTCAACCCTTTTTTCCTGTTAATTATGTATTTTTTTTATGTTAATTTACTGTCTTAATGTATTTATAAATTGTTTAGGTTCTTATTATCATAGCCACACAATTAACATCATCATCATCATTATAATTATGTCCATTTTGTCATTTGATTTTTAAATGGACCACAATGGAAATAAGTGTTTTGAATTTGTTGTGTCATCCATGTATTTTTAACATATTTACAATTATATTATGTACTTACATTGAACTTACAAAATAAAATCACACACGCACACTCACACATTTACTATAAAGATGATTTACCGCACCCTGGTTAGAATGGTGTTAGTCCAGAATGTAATTATCAATTTATTCAATTTCAATTTATCCAGAAACGTCAGGTAATACTGTAGTTTCTCCAAAATATTAGCCCTATCAACATTCTGTTTTGGCAGCATTCATCCTTGACCCAAAATACATAAACACACCCAGTGGCAAATGCCGGCTGTGCTCTGTTTGTCAGTGCTTCAAACACTCGTGCGCTGCAGAGTTCAGTGGCTGTAGCTTAGCATGGCGGACGAAGAGCTAATTCAGCCAGCACCGTCTTTGCTGAAGGCAAATGTTTGGGCACATTTTGGATTTTATTATTTGCTGCGTAAGAAGGAGCTTGACATGACTTATGCAGTGTGCAGAATCTGCAAAATGAAAGTCAAGTACTTCGGAAACATTTCAAATCCGCAAGCCCACATGCTACGCTATCACCTGGAGCTAAAAGAGGGGAGCAGCTTTATCTGCCGACTACTGACCAGCGCTTCGCTAAACTGCCAGCCAACTCCGAACGAGCAAAGCAGATAAGTAAATTTACATCTAGAATCACTTGATTAACCTTGTAAAGCTGCATTTTCTTAAACATACACATTTTTTAAGTAATATAACTATTTCTCCGAGCTCTTTGAATCGAAAATCGATTCTGAATCGAATCGTCACCCCAAGAATCTGAATCGAATTGAATCGTGAGTTGTTGTACGATTCACATCCCTAATAAGGATACCAAATGGCAAATGTCAGCTCTCCCTGGTTTCTCAGTGATCAAAGCCATACATACGCACATACACAGCGGCCACTTTGCTATGATATAGATGCTTTCATAGCATAGATTTTCAGCTTTAAAGCTGATCTGCCTTTGGATTTTTATAAGCTTTAAAGAACATGTAGGATTTAAAGGACATGCAGGGAAGGGACATGGCGACTGCCAATCAGAGAAAAGAAAGGCAGCGTGACATCAGCTGGCTGCTTGCTTGAACAAAATAAACCAAGATGGTGGAAAATACTCCAAAACACATCAGAACGCACATCAAGCAAGGGGTACGGTCACAAGTAATTTCAAAACATTGCACATGCGCACACACACTTCCTCCTGTAGTTAGTCTGCATGATGCCCTAAGAATAATAATAATAATAATAATAATAATAATAATAACTTGGATTTATAGAGCGCTTTTCAAGACAACCAAACAACTTTCCAAGTTGCATTATTCATTCACTCACACATTCAGACATCGGTGGTGGTAAGCTACTAGTGTAGCCACAGCTGCCCTGGGGCAACCTGACAGAAGTGTGGCTGCCATTCTGTGCCTACAGCCCCTAGTAGTCTAGTGGCTTAGCTGCCAGGACAGTGTATATTTGTGCACTTTTTTGAAACAAGTATCAAATTTTGCATGAAGATAGATATCACCAAGGTGATTAGTTCTGGCTACAGAAGCACTTTCACAGCACCCCCTGGAGGCGGGTGGTGCCACCGATATGTAGGAAAGACTTTTTTAGCATGTATGACTAGCTCAATTGTATAACTTTGGATCTTGCACAAGCATTTCTTAATTTATCTCTCTAATTACATATAGTATTTTATGATGCTGCAATCACATTATAACACAAGTATATTTTTAATGCCTTTAAATGAAAATACATTTTAAGATGCACATAGAACCTTTATTATTAAACATACATAACAGTGCCTTACTGTTTCGTGACACCTTTCCCTTTATTGTAGGGCTGGGTATTGATTCAAATTTCAAGAATCGATTCGATTACTATTCTTAAGAATCAGAATCGATTATTTTGATTCGATGCAATCCGATCCGATCCAATATCCATTTGGGTTAGTGTTATTAAAACCATTTTATGAGCTGTTACATGACTGTCTAGTTATGCAACATATTAATAGTACTTCATAAAATTTGGCCCTCAAAATGCAGGCAATAGTGTTTCAGAGTGATATGAATTTCAAAATTTTCTGGGGGATAGGCCTGTGCTGACGAGCTTTCACCTTTACTTTTAGAAACCTTCACAGATTCATTGGAAGAGGGCCACCTACCTCCCTCTTTAAGGGAGGCTTTAATTTCTCATTTTAAAAAATAATAACGATCCATTAGACTGTAAAAACTATATGCCAATGAGTTTGATAAACTGTGACAGTAAAATTCTCTCTAAAATTTTTGCATTAAGATTGGATAATGTTATGCCCGTTCTCATACACCCTGACCATGTAGGTTTTATTCGGTCCCGTGGTGCTTCAGACAACATTAGGCGACTTATTGACACCATATGGTCACTCCAAAACGACTGCTCGCTCAAACATCTCTCCCCAGCAGCAGCCCTCTCCCTGGACGCCGAAAAAGCGCTTGACAGGGTAGAGTGGCAATACCTCTTTGCTGCCCTGGAGACCTTCGGCTTTGGTCCAAAATTCATCTCCTGGGTCAAACTTCTATATGATGAACCCGTAGCTTCAGTGACAACAAACCGAATGACATCTCAACCTTTCAGACGTTACAGGGGCACGCGCCAGGGCTGCCCATTAAGCCCCCTGCTTTTTGCTCTAGCATTAGAGCCATTAGCAGTAACTCTTCGCAAAGAGTACAACTTTCCAGGTATTGAAATTCATGGCAAGACCCACAAGATTATGTTATACGCAGATGATGCTTTAGTACTGATTACTCAGCCACAAAAATCAATCCCAATTCTTCTTAAAATTATTAATACATTTTCACATCTGTCTGGGTATAGAGTTAATTGGAGCAAGTCAGAGGCTCTCCCTCTAACATCTTACTGTCCTAAAACACTATTCACAACAGGGGATGGCACAGATTTTTGCTGGCCCCAGGTAGGAATTAAATACCTTGGTATTCTATCGAATATTATTCCAATTAATCTAGAGCCTTTATTAGATCATTTTACAGCAGACATTGAACTACTACTACTACTACTACTCTTTTTCTGTCTCTTTGGGGCCAGGTTAATGTTATTAAGATGATTAGTGCTCCTAGTTTTAATTACCTTCTACAAGTCCTCCCTCTTAAAATTCCAGCTGGTTATTTTAGGCAATTTGATAGGTTGTGCAATGGGTTTATATGGAATGGCAAACACCCTAGATTGAAGTTGAAAAAATTACAAAAACCTACAGACTTGGGAGGTCTTGGTGTCCCAAATTTAACTCTATACCACTACGCCTTCAGCCTCCGACATATAATTCGCTGGGCCCTCCCACCAGAGAGAGCTCCCCCCTGGTTTGATGTAGAGAGTTCTCTGAGTAGTCCTCTCCCCTTAATTCATCTTACTACCATGAAACTTTCCTCTGAATTTCAGACACACCCAGTAGTATAATTTTTACAGCATGTATGGAAAAGGATCTCTGCTATACTGGGCACTAGCTCCCATCTTCATTCATTAGCCTCCATTTGGCTAAACCCAAGCCTACGTATTGAAAAATCACCATTTATTTGGAAGCTGTGGGTTAGGAAGGGCATTCTTATCCTAAGAGATCTTTATGAAGGGGGAACCCTCAAATCATTTATGGATTTACAAGCTCAATATGGTTTACCTCAAAATCAATTCTGGAAATACTTACAACTTCGACATCTGTTATGTCAAGTCTTTGGATCTCACACAACCACTCCTCCTGTTTTAGATTGGCTGACTAAGACACTGGACATTATCGGTAAAGGTTGTAAAGCCTCAATTTTCTATTCGATGCTCCTCAAGAGCTCAAATAAAGACCTTCATACCCTCAAACGAGCATGGGAAATAGATCTTAATGTTCAATTCAATGATGAGTGGACAAATATTTTATGAAATGGAAAAAAAAATTCCAGAGAACTGAGAACCAGGCTTGTCCAATTTAAGATCTTGAATAGATTATACTGGACACCACATAAAATGTATAAAGCAAAGCTTATTCCCTCTGCAAACTGCTGGAGGTGTTCGCAGGGGGAAGGTACACTCATCCACATGTTGTGGGATTGTCCACAAATTCAGTGCTTTTGGTTGGAGATTCATCAACATATTGAACAAATTATTAAACAAAGTGCCATTTTCTCAGAGGCTTTTTGTGATCAGGTATCCATCACCTTTGCAAGGCTCCCCTTTTAATGATAAGGAATGGACTTAGACGGTCTTGATGTTGGGACGAAAACTTATAATATCCTACTGGAAATCTCCAACAGCCCCTCCGGTGGCTCAGTGGCTCAGGGAGCTGGGCAAACTAGCTGCATTGGAACACCGTTCATATAAACTACTGGACAGAATGGACTGTTTCTATCTCAAATGGAGTGCCTATCTCTCCTTTATAGGAGATTCAGGTTAAATGTCTATGATACTAGGGTGGTTGGACTAAATGCAATTAGCGTGGGAGTGTTCTCTTATACCCTTTACCTCTCGAGGTGAGGAATCTGAGCCGCGTCCTTGGTTCATTTAATTTAAATTTGCTTAAGAATTAATCCAAGTTTTAGCTACATGTAAGTATAAATGATTAAACTCAGAAAACGGAATTTACTGCCGATTTTGAGAATAAATAATCAGCCAGTATATAAAGCACGTTCAAACTTGAAGTAAAAATCCCCCCCAAAAAGGAACCTTTTCGGCCAAAGCTTAAATCAAGGACTCGACACGACTTTTGGTGCATCACTCTCACGGCTAACTGCAATGCTCTCATCCTCATTGGGTATTTATTTATTTTTATTTATATATTTTTTTGTTATTATTATTTATTTATTGTTACTATTCTATTTAATACTTTAAGTATTTTAATACTTTCATTTATCTATTTAATTTTCTTTTATTTCTGCGTAGTGGTGTACAGTTCTTTCACTGCTTCGCTATGTTCTGTATGTTGTATTGACAAAAAACAAATAAAGTGCTAATCATAAAAAAAAAAAAAAAAAAAATTCTGGGGGATAACGGTCCCAGTCTCCCCTACAAAACTCTGTGTTGAAGCCTCACAGAACATGTTGTGACATGCCCACCTCTTCCACAATTTCTCAGATAGTCACACGACTGAAAAGCCACTGAAAGCCGTCTGAATCTTCCGAATGGTGGAAGAGGTGGGCATCATTTTTCGGAGTCCAGCATGTCCTGTGAGACTTCAACACGGTGGCGCTTTTGCTCCGCCATCAGCTTCGTGCTGAAGCCATCGGCACGAATTTCGCTGCAACTCTTTTCATGGCCAAATCTTCTGTCACAGTGGAATGTGCTGAAAAAGTGCTGATGTCCACCTCTTCCACAATTTCTCGGATAGTCACACGACGGTCCCACATCACCACAGCGTTCACTTTGGAAATGATCTGGTCATTTCTGCATGTTGATGGCCGCCCGGAGCGTGGCTCGCTCTCCACCGTTGTGCAGACGTCTGGTTGTACCGCTCCTTAAGCTGTGTGATGCCCATAGGATCGTCACTGAAAGCCGTCTGAATAATCCGAATGGTTTCCACCTGGCTGTCACCCAGTTTCTTTCAAAATTTGATGCAGTCGTGCTGCTCCAGTCGTTCCGCCATTTTCCTTGCAAAGAAAAAACGACGAGAGACTACACCCATCCTCACACAAAGGCTGCTTACCAGCAAATGATGCAATCGACAGGCGTGAAAAAACTCACGCATGTGCACGAAGGTTCAAGGTTGGCTCATGCAAGCTCAAATCCATCAGGTTTTTGAAAAAAATAAAAAGGTCGGATACTTTTCTAACAGACCTCATATACATACACACACACACACATATATATATATATTGACCTGTGGGTGTATGTGGGAATTAAAATGAGAATCAATTTAAAATCCGTGAATTGGTCATTTCAAACCAAAATTTTATTGTTCCATGCAAGTGCTATGCTGAAGATTGGCCAGCAGATGTTGCCATATTTAACTGTGTCATATGGTTCGAAACGCTGAACCATTTCAACACAATTACGTCATATTTTTCAGTGGTTCAAAAAGCTTCAGTTGCCCCATCATTCATAGCTGTGTTACCTCTCGTAGCCAGAAATGTTGCCCCACACACTTTACAGAGTTTGCTGGGTGGTTTCAATCCACTCCAAATAATGAATGTGGCACCGGTCTTTTTCACCAGCTCCTCCGTTTCGCTTTCAACCATGTTGCAGCTCCTGGCTCTAACTTTCAAGAGTTGCTAGTAGATTGCGTCATCAGCATTCTTCTTCTTCTTCTATGGCGTTTAACAGCACCTTCAGTCCGTTAACATGCATTACTGCGATAGTGCAATAGAATTAAAATCTATCATAGGCCAATCTTGTATTGTTTATGTTGCATATCGTTTCTATCACCCATTACTAAGTGGCCGTTGTCCAAGTTGACATGGAAACGGAAACTATCTATAAAGACCAAAACTGTTTTTCTGTACTAGGCTGTAAACATTTATTTCTGCTCTAAAGTTGGACATTTTAACACAGCGTCCTATTAGAAAGTGCTGTGTTTTGGAGCCAGGCTCAAGCGGCCAGCCAAGGAACTACAAGAAAAATGACTTCTGCTTTAGGGCCAAAATTCAGGCTTGAGTGTTGCCGCCAGAGCCATATATTAGAACTACAGACTGCAGTCACACAGAGACGCGTGCCGGCAAGGAAGTGTGGTCTCCATTTTCAAACTGGGCATCTCAGTGGCTAGCATGCATCATCTGAATGTCCGTTTACCATTATATGCAATACAGTAACACCGACATTGCTCACAGATCTCGTCAAGAAACAACTGGAAAATGCCAGAAAGTTACACATTTTGGGAATGTCACAACCGGAGGAAGAAGGGAGACAACATTTCCTTCCATAAGTAAGCATTTTTGGTGATTCTTGTTACTTTTTCCGTGACTTTTAGGTGATAAACTGGTGTATCTTGCAGAAGGTCATGTACAGTAAAACTCACCTAAACTGGCATCGTATAAACCCGATATTCGCAGTCACCGGACAAAAAAGTCCCAATGTTTTTGTATTATTTTCTATATTGTATGAGACAAGTTCTGATTGTTGTTTCTTTTATAAGTTCAAGACTACATATTTCTTTCTTTATTTTATATTCAGCACACATTTAGAATTATTACACTTCTGTTAATAATAATTGATTATTGCTAAAGCTAAAAACTTTATTTTTGACATAATGTGTAATTACAGTTATTTAGTTACTGTAGCTTTAAGAAGGGACTTTGTGAGGTTGGTAGCTTTTTTTGCAGTTATGCAGGACAGTTGGACGCTTACCAGCCGTGGAGTCACACGGTTTTCGTACCGTGCCTGTGTCTATGTCCTGCACATATTTTGCATGAACCTGAGGTAATATCATTCATCTAAAGATTGCTGTGACAGCCTTTTTGGGTTTTGGAATAAACATTTTTGTATGTTCAACTGGACTGGATGAATGCTATATGGACACTAGGAGACATGTACACCAGGACTACCAGCTAGCCAAAAACGATTTTGACTCTTACACATGTAATAAACACCGTATATATGGGATTTTGTATAACGGATTTTTCACTCACATTGGATAAAATGTCCCGTCCGATCGCAATGTATTTCCATTAAAAACCCCAAGCAGCCTGGATGTGCACAGTAACAGAGGAACAAATTAACATTCAGCGCTCTCACACCCGTCAATTTGAGAAAAGTGAGACCGGAGTCACTTCTGTGATTAAAAGTCCGACTGTTTATGTTTTTCATGCCGTGCTCAGACTTGGACCTGCAGCCTGACGTGCACCTGTTCAATCAGACAAAAAAGGCTGTGAGTTGACACTTTTCTTCTTTCACTGCTTTGTCTGCCATCATATTTTTATAGTATTTGCAGTGCGCATGCTGATTACAAATAGATCAGAAAAGTTTACACATTTACAGCACGAAGTCAGAAAAAGATGAAATTGTACAGCTTACCTTTGAATTGGAGGTGGTGATTGTAGAAAGAAAAGCTTGTTGAGGGTCAAATTAATCCAGAATAAAGCATAATCCACAGACAGAGAACTTTAAAACTGTCACGTACGTCACTGCATGACACGGAGTTACAGAGCTGCAGAAGCATAAATCAAGCTTTAAATTAATTAAATAAATCATCATCAAATTGTGAATTCATGTAAATTTGACAGCTTAACTATTTTGATATTTATTCTCATAGTACCTGTACCTGGATGTGTTGCTGTATGTGATTAAATGATTTTTAAAAATGTTGAAAACATAAAAGGTTCATTCAGTAGTTCAGCACAGTTGGACCCAAAATGGCAGCATGTTCTGAGTTGACGCCACTCTACCAATTAAGGCACTCTAACTCAGCCAGGAAGTACAGGTTATTGTTAATGTCATAGCGAAGTTTTACTGCGGACATTGCGATTTTCCAATTAAGGAGACATAAACCAACCATAAATCAAACCCATTCAAATGTCCTGATTTTGAGTCTGTCACAGGCAATAGTTAATCTGACAATGATACTGATCAATTTCAGAACAAAAAATAAATGTAAAAATAGCTGGAAAATAAACAAATTTCAGCATGTGGAGAACAGAGACTAAGATGAAAGAAGACAACAAATGAGGTTAGAAGAAAATACATTAGCAAAAACGAAAACAACAGAGCAATATGGAAAATATGCATGGAATAAAACCTCAAGAGCATTTATTTATGCAATTAACCCCAAGTAGAAAAAGAAATCCTAGCAGGTGTGACGTGGATACAAGTTTATCTCTCATGATTACAGTGCACTGACAGTTTGAAAGAGAGAGTTCAAAGATCTGAGAAAAAGCACATAAATACTCAAGACACTTGAAACTGTGCCATGGTACCTGCAACCATCTGTGGTTGTATCACACTTTCTCACTCACTCTCTCTCACACACACACACACACACACACTTCTCTTACCTGGAAGATGCACGAATGCCCATGGGATGTGATGCGGGAGAAGAAGTGGAGAAAGAGTGCAGGTATTTAAAAGAACCTCTCCATCCAATAGAAAAGAAAGTGTAATAAACAATCAAAGGTGGAAGAGGGATGGAGAGTGAAATGTAAAGCAGAGGAGGAATCACCGGTGATAACTGAAATGCAGACTGATTATAAAAGAAGGAACATAGCAAGCAGAATGAACAAGAGAAGTCTGGAAAAAAGAGGGAAGGGTAAAAGGACAAAGGAGTGGGATTAAAACAGAAAGTAGAGTAGAAATGTAGAGTGTCTGCTGCAGGCTGAACACTGAGTCCTGGAGCTCAGGACCCCACTGCATGATCGCCAACTCTCACACACACACACACACACACACACACACACACACACACACACACACACACACACCAAGTCTCTCTCTCTCCCTCTGACCGAGAACTCTCCTTGGCTGTCGTCAGCTCCTGGTCCCACCCCCTTTACTGACAGCTCGGAAGTGATTGGATGATGCATCACAGCACTGCATTGCAGGTGAGGGACGACATCAGCCCCCTCAGTCTTCTGACCAAAACAACACTTTTCCCTCTCCTTCTGTCCATCACCACCTGCACCACTCATCTTCATCGACTTCGCTATGGCACTGTTTCACGCATTATTACTGAAATGGCAATCAATGTTACTAAGCTTCCTGTGCGTCATCTCAGCCTCTGCATTCCTTACTTTTCGTGCTAAGGGGCTTGACAGCCCATTACTGCGTCACACTAATGCAGATTTGATTTGGACATCTATACTGATAGAAAGTGATGAAGGAGTGCACTCTGTGGGTGTAGAACCAAGGCAGGGATGGCACATATGATTAGCATTAAAAACAAATCACTGAAGCAAAATCAGTGTTTCCCTCAACAGTCAACAAACTGTGAGGCACATCCGAGTGGACACCATTCGACAAATTAAGCTGGTTTTTGGTGAAAATTTTAACGGCTGATGAGAGATTTTGGATTGTTTCTATCGCTGTAAGGACTTCCCACGGAGCGGGACGTCGCGCAGCGCTCCGAGGCGACGTCGTCATCCTGTTTCGAGCTGAAAACCTCCAAATTTAAGCCTCAGTTGACCCAGGATGTCGTGAGAGAACAGAGAACTTTCAGAAGAGGTCGGGATCAGCAGTTTATCCAGACATTCCAATGTTAAAGGAGATTTTTTTAATGAAAGACATGCGGACGGATTGGTGCGTTGGCTCGCAGCTGGCGCAGCGCACCCGCCACAGGAAGAACACCTCCGTAGGAAGCCTTAAGGACAAGTTGGAACATGCCCTGCTGTTAAACAATTTCTCAGATACTCACTCAACTGAAAGCCACCAAAATTCGCCTGGATTTTACAAATGGTTATCAACACGGAGGTGTTTTTCCTGTGGCGGGTACGCTGCGCCGGCTGCGAGCCGACGCACCAATCCGTCCACACGTCTTTCATTAAAAAAAATCTCCTTTAACAGTGGAATGTCCGGATAAACTGCTGATCCCGACCTCTTCTGAAAGTTCTGTTCTCTCACGACGTCCTGCTTCGTGGGAAGTCCTTACAGCGATAGAAACAATCCAAAATCTCTCATCAGCCGTTAAAATTTTCACCGAAAACCAGCTTAATTTGTCAAATGGTGTCCACTCGGATGTGCCTCACAGTTTTGGAAAAAATTTTGATGAAGCACAGTGCCAGTCTCTCAGCAACTTCTCAGACAATGAAAATCCGACGAGGGGGCTGGACCACTCCTCCCACAAGGCGTGCTCACAGGCGAATGACATCACCGACAGGCGTGGAAAAACTCACGCATGCGCACGAAGGTTCAAGCTTGGTTGACGTAAAAACATGTAAATCAAATCCATATAGTTTTTTTAAAAAATAAAAAGGTAGGATACTTTTCTAATAGACCTCGTATACAGCCCCCGGCGCAAAGAGCAGGTGGAATTGTGTGCGCAAGAGGGTAACCACTCCAAAAATAGCCTCAGGTCCTGTGTGGCTGCCAGGCACTTGGATAATGGGCTTTTAGCAGCCTCATAAGCACCTTGGACATGTTTCTAAAATCCTCGTTAGTCGTTGTAGTAACTCATACACAAACTGCTCCGCACTGTTGTTGCTAAATTTTGAACATCTTGAAATTAGTGCCACGCTCAGAGATGAGCCTCGTTAACTGAAGATAATGCCTCTAAGAGCTACCTTTCTCCCACGATTGTTGAATAAACTGTCTCGTAGCAAAAAAAACAAAAAAAAAAACATGGTGCGTGGCTCATAAGTCACACTTCATTATTTAGTGGGACCAGGGCCTTAATCTCCTGCACGACACAGTTCGTCCAAGTGTGTGCATCAAAGTCATTCAAGTGCCAGTGCACCACGCAACGCGACGCCACAAATTCGCTTCCTTTGTCTGGCGATGGACGCACCACCATCGTCCAGTGTGTCACTCTGCATGAGCGGAAACTTTTGCTGCGAAAATTTGCCTGCGTCATCAAATAGGAGAAGCTTCCATTCTGCTCGCTGTCGAGTCAACATGGCGGACCTTGATCACACAGAGCAAGTTGCTGTGCTGTATTTGTTGTGGAAAGGCAACAAATGTCGCCAGCGGCACCGTCGCTGGGTTCACAATATCCTCATGAGACGTTCCCAATTCGGGGAGTTTCATCATTTCCTGCAGGAGCTGTGTCTGGATGACGGCTGCTTTCAGCGGTACTTCTGAATCTCCAGGACCCAGTTTGAGGACCTCCTGTCCTGTTCACGTACGCACATGTGAAAAAAAACAAAAAACAAAAAAAAAAACTGGCTGCCCTTGCAGTTCCTCACTCTCTCTCTCCCTTGAAACTGTCATCATTGTGATATAAACCAGTCACCATTTGTTTTATTATGCATCTGTGCAGTTAATAAAATGAGCTTCACGGACGATTCATTCATGCGCGCACATGTAAACAAAGAAAAAAACTGGCTGCCGCTGCAGTTCCTCATTCTCTCTCCCCTCAAACTCTGTCATCATTGTGTTATAAACCAGTCACCATTTGTTTTACCATACATCTGTGTAGTTAATAAAATTATCTTCACAGACAATTCGTTCTCGCGCACGTGAAAAAAAAAAAAAACAGCTGCTGCTGCTGCTCGCTCTCCCCTCAAACTGTCATCATTGTGTTATAAACCAGTCACCTTCACGGACGAATCATTCGCGCACATGTGAAAAAAAATTAGCTGGTGCTGCTCGCACTCCCCTCAAATTCTTTCATCAGTCCTGCTCACAGGCTGGCTGCCAGAGACAGGACATGTCCACATCAAGTATAAACTCTAGACATCTTCACGTCACTACATATCCAGTCCCCGATTGGTCATCGCAGCGCGACAAGACGAAAAAATTCAGATTTTTCACCTTGGGGAGGAGGGTGACGCGATAGCTTGCCACAAATGCGCCAATCGCTCAAAATCACTTCATTTGCGTCCATCGCATCGCGTTGCGTGGCTTGAACTTTTGTGGTGCCACAACGCCTCCTTCCATAGGGATTACATGGCAACCTGTCGCCGCCGTCGCTCGCGTCGCGTGCTGTGTGAAAGCAGGTTTAGCCTAGCAGTTCTTCTTCTACACTTTTGTCAAGCCTTTTTGTGCACATAATGCTCCTCAGCATAACAGCGATGCCCAGCGACTAATATGAGAACTGTCGCAAACTCATCATGACCACTGTCTGTTACAACCATGGCCAAAAGTAGAGGAAGCTTTATTTTGGAGGAATACGAGTGATGTAGGGGTGCTCGAGTGTCCAATGAAGTAGTGATACATCACAGCCTCCCTTTTTTTTTTAGGTAAGACAATGAAATTTTGTCAACTAAAATTAGATTAGCCACCTCTGTACCAGGCTAAAAACTTTAGTCAGGTAACGCAAAACTTCAGCCAAATAAGCGATTTGTGCAATGACTAATGTCAAAAGATTAGTCGATTAAGTGAGTTTAGTTGACTAAATAAGATTAGACTACTTTATAAAACCGGGCCTTATGTCATTGTCTCAGCTGCTTAGCAGCCTTTCAAATTAATTTTATCTTTAAATAGGTTTGGATTAGGAACAGGACTTGGGTTTAATTTTTGTAATATGTATCAAAATTTGAAAACTGGTAACTGGAACATGGGCTTGGTCAATTTCAGAAGTCTTGTGCAGTAGCACCACGGTAGCTTAGTGGTTAGCAGTGTTGCCTCACAGCAAGAAGGTCATGGGATCACTTCCTACCTGGCCCTTCTGTGGGCCGTTTGCATCTTCTCATGGGTTCCCTTCAGGTGTTCCAGTGTAGCAGACTGAACGGTCTGCCCCTAAAAATTGGTCCGCCTTTTGCATCTGCGCATGCATCATTTCATACCACAGCAGCACGTCTGAGATGGAGTCTCTTCACCCAAAGCAATCAAATGGATTAATGGGATTATTAACCATCAGATGATGAAGGTAAAACCTCTTAAATCATTCTAAAGTCAGATTTAAGGAGAAAAGAGGTGAAATTCTGTGACGCTTCGAAATGTCCAATGCACAGTGAACACATCAGCTAGCAGGGTCCAGCCCCCTGTGACCCTTGACTGGAGTGAGCTGGTATAGAGAATGAATAAACAATTCTGATAAAGTCTGGGTCCAAATTTAAAAAATTTCACCTTGGCACACTGCTCAGAACACAGACATGAGCCTCGGTCAAGGATGAGTTCATTAAAATTGAGCAGCAATCTGGAACTGTAAAGTTTTTCTTTTGATTTTTCAATAACTTCATTAATAGGGTGATAGTTTTATTTTTTTTAACCCATCTTTGAAACTCAATCTTGTACCAGTTCCAAGTTTGTAACTTGCAATGTCTCACCAACACACACTGCTGAAACTCTATGCAAGCATTTCACTTCATCAAATCAAGTGCACATTATCTACATACTGAGAATTTCGTCATCAAAACTACTGATTGTTGTATGACCTGTGAGGAGCTCAACGGGAAATGTCTCAGCTTACTTTTTAGCAGGCTTCTTTGGCTTTGTCCTCTTCTTCCTCGCTTGCATTGCAAGTACTGTTTAAAACAAATAACTATAAACACGCAATCACAACACAACGCCAAACTTCACAGTTGTATTCATAAGATATTGCGTAACAGAGTTGACATATACAGTGTGCATTCAGAAAGTATTCACAGCACTTCACTTTATCCACATTTTATGTTACAGACTCATTTCAAAATGGACCAAATTCATTTTTCCCCTCAAAATTCTACTCGCAACACCCCATAATGACAACATGAAAAAGTTTTTTTTTTAATTTTTGCAAATTTATGAAAAATAAAAAACTAAGAAATCACATGTACTCAAGTATTCACACCCTTTGCTACACACACAGTGGGCGCATGTGTAGCAGGTGCATCCCACACCAACTCCAGATTAAGAAATAATTACCATCCAGGAAGGAATCACTCTTCAAATGGTCGAAACTATTATAAAATGGAAGTGGCTATTCGCACGGCCGCCGTGTCCATAACTCTCATTTGGCTATTCGCACGGCAAGACTCTGGTGGCAAAACTTGGAACTACTTGTATAAACAAACATAATGCATTAAACGAGGGTTTATGGACGTGGCCGCCGCTCAAATAGGCCTTTTGCCACCAGAGTCTTGCCTTGCGAATAGTGAAATGAGAGTTATGGACACGGCTGAATTAAAAAAAAAAAATCATCAAAATTGAAAAATATTAAAGGAGTTAAGACATCTTGAATGCAGTATGTTTGTTGATACAAGTAGTTCCAAGTTTTTCCACCAGAGTCTTGCCGTGGGAATAGCCACGGCCTTATATAATATGGCATGGTAAGCTGATTTTAAGTTTTTTTTTGGTCAACTTAATTAATTTGCAGTTTCAGATAACTCGCGGAAGTTAATGGGGCTCACCTGTACTTATGTACATGTGATTTCTTAGTTGTTGTTTTTTTTTATATATAAATTTGCAAACATGAAAAGAAAAAAAAAAACTTTTTTCACATCGTCATTATGGGGTATTGTGTGTAGCATTTTGAGGGGAAAATAATTTAATTCATCTTGGAATAAGACTGTAACATAAAAAAGTGGAAGCACCGTCTCGTGGCACTTGTTACAACTACATAAGCGTTTCTGCACATTTTGTGGATTTTAGCGAGAACCTGGCAGCAGGTGTAAGATCGTTTCCGTCTTACATGAGCAAAGCTAATTGCTAACAGGTTAGTTAAGTTAAAGAAAAACTAAACAAAACCTGAAACTGCTAGCGCGAAGTTAGCTTCAGTGTTTGTCTTTGTTGTGGCACATGGTTTCTCTATTACAATATGGTATGTTTCGTTATTGATTCTGACGAAACCCGCCGTTTATTTTTTTTTTTTCATTCTAAGCTTGTTCAAAGCTTTCAACGCAGAAGTTTTCCATGTTCGGATGCTAACGTGATTGCTAATACCTAGCATCCTGATAGACAGACCAGTACGCATGGTCCACTTTTAGTTTACAACACGTGTTAACATGGTTTGTCACATTAACAATCATTAATATGTCACACAAACACCTATCACGTGCACGCAGGGCACCCGTATGTTGGTGAGCAAAAACAATTTAGGAGTATAGAATTTACCTTTTCTTTCCATGCTGATAAGTCACCGATAAGATGCCTTCATGAACTGTTGGAAAAGTGAGCACATATACTCCGATTGTTACAGGAAGCAACCAGTAGGGCTCAAAAACACGCAGTGAAACTCTATGTAATCTATTTAAAATAGGATTTGTAATACATTTTGACAAATTAAATAAAAATTAGGGGCTGTATGTAAATTATTCGGCGATGGTGTTGAAGTTTTAAAAAAGTGTTTATTCTCCATTAAATGGCAACGGAAGTTCTGTTTTGGAGACGTTGAAATGTTAAAAATATGATTCATTCCATTCATTTCAAAAATCAATGGATAACACTTTCATAGAAAATGTATACACTATGGTATGCCCATATTTTTGGGCTTGGGAAAGTCCATTACATCCAGAACATAACTCAAAAACAATAAATTTGGTACATATCCAAATTAAAATGGCATATAATAAAGACAAACGAATGGAAATCTGATTAACTCCGATGCACCACATCAACGAAAAAGTGGTAACAGAGCTCAGATTTTTAACATCTTCTGACTTTTACCCCACCCTTCTGGGGTGGGGTAAAAGTCACATCTTGAGTACTCACAACACTAGGTATACCATATACATGTAAACACCTTGGAATTCTTAATTTTCTTACACAAATTCTTTTCATACACTTTCTTTATCCTTCTTAAACTTTTTTTCTACTGTTTCTCACTTGAACATACGTTCTGTATCTAGCATAGAATCTTGTTTCCTTATACCTTAACCAAGCACAATACTTCCTCTTAACACATCTTTTGGCTTCCACATTGAATCAAGGTGGATTTATCCTGTTACCAGTCCTGATTCTAATTTTAGGGACACATTGATGAGCAACATCAAGAACCTTCTGATGAAATAATGACACATCAACATTATCACAATCCATAATAACAGTTGACCAGTCAACACATGACATTACAGTTGGGAGTATCACTCCCTCTTTGTCTCGTTGGTTCAATTATGTGCTGACTAAAAAATTATTAATTTATGTTGTCAAAGAATACCTGAGAGAAAGACATACTACAGGCATTCACATAATTATCTTTCTAGTTGATATTAGGTACAGCAGCATGAATGGATGTCCCAAAAATATGTTAATGTCTAACATAATGATCATATTAACGAGCATAGTCCACAAATTTCTTTTGGCACATTATACCTGTTGTATTAGATCAATTCTATATATTAAAAGTGAAGTGGCCTCTGTGTATGTGCGCGTAACTTCGGTCATGGAGAAACTGGGGAGAGAGCTGACATTCGCTGTTTGGTATGCTTATGTATTGTGGGTCATGGATGAACGCCACAAAAATGGAAAATTGATAGGATGAATATTTTTGGAGAAATTAGGAATTTTAGGTAACAATAGTGAACAGTCATGGGCATTGATATCACCATTAATCAGTCCCTGGTAATCAGACAAGCTCTGAACAAAGGAAATATCAACCTTGCCCATTTTAAAACATGACCATGTAAATAGGCCAAACAATAAATAAAATTATTCACAAAACTTTATTTTAATTTCCAGCACTTTCAGTTAAAATCATTCTAGAAACTTTGCATATTTTGTTACCATTGTTGAAAAATGCCAGCTACCTTTTTTATAAACCCTACCCAATCTAGAGCCCGTGGATCTCCACGGTTTACATGCTAGTTTAAAAATAATAGCTGTTCTAAAGCTACAGAAACTGTTTGCATCAACCAAAATAAATAAAAATATATTAATGGATGCCAAGGGCGCAATTTAGAACTAGAAATTGAGGGGGACAAAGTGCGAGGCCCACAGAAGCCAATGGTTTCTAGATAAGCTCAGATGCATTCTGAGCATCCAGAACAGTAATTTTAATGTTTTGAGAAGACCATAAAGTGGACACCATTTGAAACTGTGGATATAAGTACTTTATTCTGAGAATAGCCAGGACTGATTTTATTAACATCCTGGTGTAAATAAGGTATCACCACATGTGTAGAACTCAAAAAGAATGATAGGTTGAGTTCTCATTAAAAAAAAACAACTGCAATGTGGTAAAATACATTCATAATATGAAAGAACAGGCTCTTAATAATTAACTATCGCATACTGTATTTTTTTCTCAAGATTTGTTTTTGCCTAACTTTGAAAAAAACAACAGATCATAAGTTTAGGATAAATTACTTATGAATTTAATTTTCAAAGTGGCACTAATGACAACACTCATACTGAACATAATTTCGCTTGCATAGACTGATTTTGGAGATCAAGCAATAATTGCAGATGGGCTTTCTGAGGTCCCAGATAGCTCTTCTGATTTCCTTTTCTAACTTTCAGAATTTAGTAAATTAGCATATGGTCCATTGATACTTATGTGTAGACACTAGTCCCTAGAGGCAACTATTTTTGGTTTCAAATCTTGGCAAATGCAGTCCCAGAAAATTCAGAATGTGACAAACAAGAGACAGGTGTTGTAAACAAGTCAATGCTGCTAAAAATACAAACTCGCAGAAACAAAGATAGTATTCTGACATGGTTTGCACATAAGACTGGCATAGCATGTTTCAAGTACACACATATATGTCAGAAGGTGGGGGGAACATACCATATTCTGCTCCCCTGATTGAAAAGGTGGGGGGACATGTCCCCCCTATCCCCCACCAAATTGCGCCCATGATGGATGCTGATTACACTGCATTCTGCGTAGATTTTTCCTATATGGGATTGCCTAAATTGACTATACAGGGGCCAGCTTCTCCCCTTCTCGTTTGGTCAGTCAGTGTATCGTTTGACAAACTGTAACCTCTTCAGCACATTTTTTTTTTTTTTTTAAACAATGGGACTTTGCGAGAGCTTCTTGCCCATAGCTTGGCTTCACATAAGCTTCTTCTAATTGTTACAGTACTCACTAGTAACTTTAGACCTTCTTTGATAATTTTGGAGCTGATCATTGGTTGAGTTTTTGCCATTCTGTCTATTATTCAATCCATTTGAATAGCAGTTTTACGTTTTCTTGCAGGCCTTTCTGGTTTTGTTTGCAGTTTTAGTTGTAAGTACAACCCCTGGCAAAAATTATGGAATCACCGGCCTCGGAGGATGTTCATTCAGTTGTTTAATTTTGTAGAAAAAAAGCAGATCACAGACATGACACAAAACTAAAGTCATTTCAAATGGCAACTTTCTGGCTTTAAGAAACACTATAAGAAATCAGGAAAAAAATTGTGGCAGTCAGTAACGGTTACTTTTTTAGACCAAGCAGAGGGAAAAAAAATATGGAATCACTCAATTCCGAGGAAAAAATTACGGAATCACCCTGTAAATTTTCATCCCCAAAACTAACACCTGCATCAAATCAGATCTGCTTGTTAGTCTGCATCTAAAAGGAGTGATCACACCTTGGAGAGCTGTTGCACCAAGTGGACTGACATGAATCATGGCTCCAACACGAGAGATGTCAATTGAAACAAAGGAGAGGATTATCAAACTCTTAAAAGAGGGTCAATCATCACGCAATGTTGCAAAAGATGTTGGTTGTTCACAGTCAGCTGTGTCTAAACTCTGGACCAAATACAAACGTGGGAAGGTTGTTAAAGGCAAACATACTGGTAGACCAAGGAAGACATCAAAGCGTCAAGACAGAAAACTTAAAGCAATATGTCTCAAAAATCGAAAATGCACAACAAAACAAATGAGGAACGAATGGGAGGAAACTGGAGTCAACGTCTGTGACCGAACTGTAAGAAACCGCCTAAAGGAAATGGGATTTACATACAGAAAAGCTAAAGGAAAGCCATCATTAACACCTAAACAGAAAAAAACAAGGTTACAATGGGCTAAGTAAAAGCAATCGTGGACTGTGGATGATTGGATGAAAGTCATATTCAGTGATGAATCTCGAATCTGCATTGGGCAAGGTGATGATGCTGGAACTTTTGTTTGGTGCCGTTCCAGTGAGATTTATAGAGATGACTGCCTGAAGAGAACATGTAAATTTCTACAGTCATTGATGATATGGGGCTGCATGTCAGGTAAAGGCACTGGGGAGATGGCTGTCATTACATCATCAATAAATGCACAAGTTTATGTTGATATTTTGGACACTTTTCTTATCCCATCATTTGAAAGGATGTTTGGGGATGATGAAATCATTTTTCAAGATGATAATACATCTTGCCATAGAGCAAAAACTGTGAAAACATTCCTTGCAAAAAGACACATAGGGTCAAAAAATAGTCTGGATCTTAATCCAATTGAAAATCTTTGGTGGAAGTTGAAGAAAATGGTCCATGACAAGGCTCCAACCTGCAAAGCTGATCTGGCAACAGCAATCAGAGAAAGCTGGAGCCAGATTGATGAAGAGTACTGTTTGTCACTCATTAAGTCCATGCCTCAGAGACTGCAAGCTGTTATAAAAGCCAGAGGTGGTGCAACAAAATACTAGTGATGTGTTGGAGCGTTCTTTTTTTTTTCATGATTCCATAATTTTTTCCTCAGAATTGAGTGATTCCATATTTTTTCCCTCTGCTTGGTCTAAAAAAGTAACCGTTACTGACTGCCACAATTTTTTTTCCTGATTTCTTATAGTGTTTCTTAAAGCCAGAAAGTTGCCATTTGAAATGACTTTAGTTTTGTGTCATGTCTGTGATCTGCTTTTTTTCTACAAAATTAAACTGAATGAACATCCTCCGAGGCCGGTGATTCCATAATTTTTGCCAGGGGTTGTATTTGAGATCGTTTTAGCTGAGAAATCTATCTTCATTTTCTGCACTTCTTTCTTCACTTTCTGTAAAGTAATATTTTTCTTCACGTTTTGATTTACGATAGAACGTGCAGTGTTCCAAATGCATTTGTATGTATGGAAATCGCTATTTTATGAATTTAGAGCTTTACTCACCTTTAAAAACACTTATTTTGAACACACCTGTGAACTGTGTGTACGAGGTCTATTAGAAAAGTGTCCGACCTTATTTTTTTCAAAAATCATATGGATTTGAATCACGTGTGATTACATCAGACTTGAACCCTCGTGGGCATGCGAGAGTTTTTCCACGCCTGTTGGTTACGTCATTCGCCTGTGGGCAGTCTTTGAGTGAGGAGTCGCCCACCCTCTCGTTGTTTTTTTCATTGTTTATGAATGGCTCAGAGACTGCTGCTTTGTTTGATCAAAGTTTTTTCAAAACTGTAAGGCACAACTGAGTGGACACCATTCAATAAATTCAGCTGGTTTTCGGTAAAAATTTTAACGGCTGATGAGAGATTTTGGTCTGGTAGTGTCGCTTTAAGGACGGCCCACGGCGCCTGACGGCGATCTGCGCTTCGAGGCGGCAGCGTCTCGCCGTTTCAAGTTGAAAACTTCCACATTTCAGGCTCTGTTGACCCAGGAAGTCGTCAGAGAACAAAGAACTTTCAGAAGAAGTCGGCATGAGGAGTTTATTCGGACATTCCATTGTTAACTGACATTTTGTAATGAAAGAACGTGCGGGCAGAGTCGCATGTCGGGCCGGACCCGACCGCGGGGGGTCGCGACAGGAAAAACACCTCCGTTGGAAACCTTAACGGGCAAGTTGGAACATGCCCAAGCTGTTAAACAATTTCTCAGTTAGTCACCTGTTGAAAGCCATCAAAAGCCGCCTGAATTTTACAAATGGTTTTCAACGAGGAGGTGTTTTTCCTTTCGCGGCGCACACAGATTTGCCGAGTCGTCACGGAAACGACTCGGCGAATTTGCGCGCACGTCTTTCATTAAAAAATGTCCTTAAACAGTGGAATGTCCGCATAAAGTCCTCATACCGGCCTCTTCTGAATCTTCTCTGTTCTCTCACGACGTCCTGGGTGAATTAAGCCTTAAATTAGGATGTTTTCATGTCGAAACAGGCCGACGACGGCGCCTGGAAGCGCTGCGCGACGTCCCGCTCCGTGGGAAGTCCTTACACCAACAGAAACACCCCATAATCTCTCATCAGCCGTTAAACTTTTCACCGAAAACCAGCTTAATTTCTCGAATAGTATCCATTCGGATATTCCTCAGAGGTCCAGAAAAAATTATGATAAAGCAACGCGCGCCGTCTGGAGCAGCGTGTGAAACAAAGGAATTCAGCCGAGAGGGCGGGACCACATCTCACTCAAGGCCTGCCTACAGAGAAATGACGTCACCAACACGCGTGAAAAAACTCACGCATGCACGCGAGGGTTCAAGCATGATTGGTGGAATTGAATCAAATCCATATAGTTAAAAAAAAAAAGGGTCAGTTTATTGTCTAATAGACCTCGTATATATGTGTATGCGTGCGTTTGGTATCCTGCTGGTTTAGGTTAGTTTTTAAGTCTGATGATGATCATTGACAGTGGAAGCTCAGGATTCCAAACTTAACAGCAAGACTCCAAATGTATCGTTTGAATTTAATTGCATTTAATTATATTTTAAGACTGTAGCTCCCTTGCAGATGTTAAGATTACAGAAGCATGTCTTTCTCCACTTGTGTTACACTGCCACCTATTGGCAAAGCGTGATCAACCATCCATTGGTGGCAGACTGACGCCATGACACCCATTACAGATTTAAAAATAGTAGCCTTTATTTTCTAATGGTGGTATTTACAGGCGTCGTGGCCTCCTGTGTTGGTACACAATGTGGTAAAGAACATAATAAAAATGAGAACACATTTCAGGCAAAGAAACCACAACCGACAACCAAACTAACTAGCATTAACACTGGGATATGGGTAAGAAAAATATCCTATCTGAGGAAACTGTTCTTAAAAATTACAAAGTATGAGGCTTGAACATTGCCCTTCAGCATCCAGTGAGTAAACATACACACATCCCCACAAACAACATGTGCCATACTATATTATCTAAGTGAATGATAAATATGGTACTACCATTATCCCAAAACAGTATTCCAGATCACAAACTCCTGATTTGACACACATAAAATACATTACAAACACACTATCTGGAGGGGGAAAAAAAAGATGTTAAAAAATATTATGGGGATGCACTGTGAAGACTGGCGAATATTAGCCAGAGCAACTGTAGATAGAGCTTGTATGTCACATTTAAATTAAATTCCATGCTATACAGAATCTGTAGATCAACTTTGTTTCACACCCAAGTAGGGAGGAACAGAAATTAAATCGGCGGCTTTTCTGTAAATGAATAATGCCCCCCCCAAAAAAATTCAATCATTTGATATATGGTCTTGTGAAAAATACATTTTGGGAAAAAATACATAAATCTCAACTATTTGAAGCTCTAAACCTGTGTACAATTGCAAAATGAGGAATTAATTATCATGGCTATCTGCAACAATACCACTGCACTGATATACAAGCTGTAACTGCAGTCACCAAGGCTCAACTGACATTACTGTTAATTTTGGTTTATGATACAATAAAATTTCTATAAATAATAAAAGAACCTTAAATTCAGACAAATCTCTTACACAGAAATACAAACATAACAAAACTTAAATACAAGGCACACTGGTGCCCTCTCCACATTCAACAAGCAATAGTACTGTTTTAATAAATGTAATATGATTGAAGTAAATTATTTGATTTTGTGATAAAGATTACTTTCAAAACAAACAAAAAATCTGGCTTAATCATGCCTAAGTGGTAGTCTGTGAAAGCAGAAGCATTCTTTGAGAATAAAATAAAAGTAAGATAAAGACATGGAAACTACACAGCATTTGTGTTTAGATGTCTAATTTTTAAAAAGTGATAATGGCATTTTTCATATGTGCCGTTTTCATTTGTTTCTTGGAAACTCTAAAACATAAAATAGTATTTATTGCTTTCAGGTCATTCATACTTTCGGGTGAGCGTCCCGTCAGACATTGTGGCAGACCATCTGTTTTTGATAATACAATTTTCGAATTTCACACACACACACACACACACACACACACACACACACACACACACACACACACACACACACACACACACACACAAAGATATACAAGGAAATTACATACTCTAGGACAGTGATTTTCAACCTTTTTTGAGCCGCGGCACCCTTTTTATATTTACAAAATCCTGCGGCACACCACCAACCAAAATATTATAATGCTATTACCTCTGGTTTTGCGCAAAACCCAATTATCGCAATAGAAAATCGATACAGAAAACACCGCATTTCGAAAATCCTCAAGCATTTTGCGCTCTGATCTCAAGTAGGGCTGTTACGATTACGAATTTCTGGAGACGATTAATTGTCAGACAAATAATTGCGATTGACGAATATGTCTTTTTTTCCCCCCCTTCTTTATATTCTACTATTGTAGTATAATTATACAACTCTGGAAGAACGTTTGGCTTCTGTGAGTGGAGAAACTGGGAATGGTGCAACATTTTTATTTTTATCTTCATTTTACATACAGTCCCAACTTTTTCTGATTTGTGGTTGTTTCTTTTGCATTTCTGAAATCGTTTCTCCTCATCAGTCACGTTTTGTGCTTAAACACTGCATTAAGCTCAAGATTGAACAAATAAATACCTTTGGAAAATAACAGCTGTTAAAGTTCAGAGTTCTCACCTGCTTTTTGTGATCTGTGCGTCTGAACATTGTTTTTCTTGTGTGGCTCAGTTCATTCATATATTCTCATTTTTTAAATATGTTTTTAAAGATATTTGACCGTTTATTTCATCTCATGATCTCATAAATTCAGCATACGACGCGCACATGGTGTGAACAGGACGGTAACGGCAGAATCACGCCTTTAGAGAAAGTTCAGAGAGAAGTAAAGGCAGCTTCACGTTTCCGTTTTGTTAACGTTCACTCGGGTTAAAATCCTCTCTCTGCTCCGCGCTCGCTGTGCACTGAACGTGTCGTGCCTGCATTCAGGAATCTCCCTCACCCACCCCCTCCCTCGCAGTCTGCAGCCTGTTAACTCCGCGCGCGTGAACACAGGCAGACACACACACCGACAGCTCCGCATTTTAGACGGCTTTTGAAGAAGATGGCACTGTTTTAATCGGCCGTCAGCCTCCTTGTTATTGTCCCACCTTAAGACGAGAGCGAGGCTGCAGCATGTTTGACGTCAGATTCTGAGTCGTTTTACACTTTGTGGATAAAATAAATAATTCACGGTAATCGCGAACATGAAAAATAATCGCGAATATGAAAAATACCCACGGCACCCCTGACGATCGATCACGGCACCCTAGGGTGCCGCGGCACCCCGGTTGAGAATCACTGCTCTAGGAAATACAAATTTTAAAAAATCCTATAGAATTTTCTGGAGTTCTCATAGAACAGGAAGTCACATCAATAAGTCAAATATGCCAATTGAGAAGCCAATTATTATTTTACATAAAGGTATCCTTCGCTATTAATATTTATATTAAATTATATTTTAAGGTGAAATATAGTCAGATGTTTCTACAGTGGAAAAGGGGAGTCAGCCAATTTGTGCCTCTGCATGTACACAAATATGGTTAAATGTTTTGTCTAAAATACTTATTTGTACAAATACTGTTGGCCATCATATTTACACAATTATAATCACTGGTAGGAAGAGATGGGGTTAAATGTAATCTTTGGAGGTAAAGTTGGCTTTAGATTCACAAAGGTGTTGAAACATTTTAATCCAGTTTTTAATCCTTGCTATTCTGTTAAAATTACTGCCAAAAGCAAATACTTCATAAAACACGTATCAGCACTTCAATTTCTCTGATTTTTATGATACTGATGACTGAGATGATTACAAATTTTGCAAGTCAAAGGAAAATAAAGAATTATGTCAGAGGTAAGCGCTCACTAAAAGTATAAGGAGATTCCAAGTCTGCTTCTTTGCATTTGGTGGCAAAATAATAACAGTAAACAATAATAAAACACAGCAAGGTGTGGGATGGGATGGACAGGTGTCAGCTTTATCCCTGAAAACTCTACATCCCCAAGAAATGAATAATGGCAGGCACTTGAATGTCATAGTTATGCATGTGTGTGAAGACAGTGGCGGATAGTCAAAATGAAACTGAGTCCTTAAGTGTCTGGAAAACGATTGACAGAAGAAAGCTGTTCCTCCTCATGATTCCATTTCATCTTCATCAAACGATGGTGGCTCAAAGCTCAGTACTTCCTCATAAGTTAAATCTAAGAGAGAGAGAAAAAATGTTTGAACAAATGAAATCACCTGTGTGGAATTTTGCTAATTATTCCGTTCAGAGCCCCATCCCCGCCCCGCCACCCCAGCAGTGCTGAGGGTCAGCGGGCTTCAATCCACAGTTTCAACACTTACACTTCCACTCCTCAATTTCCAGCTCTCGGCTTTCAAAGCTCTGGTCATAAGGTTCTGCTTCAGGCTCATCGTCTGGATCGTGGTACTGGGCGAAGTAAGGGTGGACCAGAGCCTCAGATGCTGTGATCCGCTTGTCTGTGTCGAGCACCAGCATTTTTTCCAGCAAGTCCACCGCTTGATCAGAGGAGGAAAACGTGGAGAACAGAGTGTAAGACCCAGCACGACAAAAAGAAGAAATGAGAGAAAATGAGCAGACAAAGGTCAATAAGACTAAACTGGTAACAAGGTTTAGTTAAAAACGTCATTCAATGTGATGTTAAAACTGTACTTTTAGCTTTCACTGTACAAAGGTTTAAGGTACATTTAATGCGCCAGATCTACAGTGGAAAAGGGTCGACAGATCGATCACCAACTGGTGGTGAGTTGGATCCGCTGGGAGGGGAGGAAGCCGGTCAGACCTGGCAGGCCCAAACGTATCGTGAGGGTCTGCTGGGAACGATTGGTGGAACCCTCTGTCAGGGAGATCTTCAACTCCCACCTCCGGGAGAGCTTCTCCCAGATCCCGGGGGAGGTTGGAGACATGGAGTCCGAGTGGACCATGTTCTCCACCTCCATTGTTGATGCGGCCGCTCGTAGTTGTGGTTGGAAGGTCTCTGGTGCCTGTCGCGGCGGCAATCCCCGAACCCAGTGGTGGACACCGGAAGTAAGGGATGCTGTCAAGCTGAAGAAGGAGTCCTACTTATCTTTGTTGGTAGGTGGGACCCCAGAGGCAGCTGACAGGTACCGGCAGGCCAAGCGTGCCGCAGCCCGTGCGGTCGCAGAGGCAAAAACTCGGGTCTGGGAGGAGTTCGGGGAGGCTATGGAGGAGGACTATTGGTCGGCCTCGAAGAGGTTCTGGCAAACCATCCGATGCCTCAGGAGGCGGAAGCAGCTCTCCACCGGCACTGTTTATGGTGCGGGTGGGGAGCTGTTGACCCTGACTGGGGATGTTGTTGGATGGTGGAAGGAGTACTTCGAGGATCTCCTCAATCCCATCGTCACATCTTCTGAAGAGGAAGCAGAGACTGGGGACTCCGAGGCGGACTCATCCATTACCCAGGCAGAAGTCACCGAGGTGGTTAGAAAGCTCCTCAGTGGCAAGGCTCCTGGGGTGGATGAAATCCATCCTGAGTACCTTAAGTCTCTGGATGTTCTGGGACTGTCTTAGCTGACACGCCTCTGCAACATCGCGTGGCGATCGGGGACAGTGCCTCTGGAGTGGCAGACCGGGGTGGTGGTTCCTCTGTTTAAGAAGGGGGACCGGAGAGTGTGTTCCAACTATAGCCTCCCTGGTAAGGTCTATTCCAGAGTACTGGAGAGGAGAATTCGACCGATGGTCGAACCTCAGATTCAGGAGGAGCAGTGTGGTTTTCGTCCTGGTCGCAGCACACTGGACCAGCTCTACACGCTCTATCGGGTGCTCGAGGGTTCATGGGAGTTCGCCCAACCAGTCCACATGTGTTTTGTGGATCTGGAGAAGGCGTTCGACTGTGTCCCTCGGGGCACCCTGTGGGGAGTGCTCCGGGAGTATGGGGTCCGGGGTCCTTTGCTAAGGGCTATCCGGTCCCTGTACGACCGCAGCAGGAGCTTGGTTCGCATTGCCGGTAGTAAGTCAAACCTGTTTCCAGCGCACGTTGGCCTCCGCCAGGGCTGCCCTTTGTCACTGGTTCTGTTCATGATTTTTATGGACAGAATTTCTAGGCGCAGCCAGGGTGTAGAGGGGGTCTGGTTTGGGAACCACAGAATCTCGTCTCTGCTGTTTGTGGATGATGTGGTTCTGTTGGCTTCGTCAAATCAGGACCTTCTGCGTGCACTGGGGCAGTTTGCAGCCGAGTGTGAGGCGTCCCGGATGAAAATCAGCACCTCCAAATAGGAGGCCATGGTTCTCGACCGGAAAAAGGTGCTTTGCCCTCTTCACGTCGGTGGAGTGTCCTTGCCTCAAGTGGAGGAGTTTAAGTTCACGAGTGAGGGACGGATGGAGCGTGAGATCGATAGACGGATCGGTGCAGCGTCTGCAGTGATGCGGTCGCTGTATCGGACCGTCGTGGTGAAGAGAGAGCTGAGTAGGGGGGCATAGCTCTCGATTTACCGATCGATTTACGTTCCGATCCTCACCTATGGTCATGAGATTTGGCTCATGACCGAAAGAACGAGATCGCGGGTACAAGCGGCCGAGATGAGTTTCCTCCGCAGGGTGGCTGGGCGCTCCCTTAGAGATAGGGTGAGGAGCTCGGTCACTCGGGACGAGCTCGGAGTCGAGCCGCTGCTCCTCCACGTCGAAAGGAGTCAGTTGAGGTGGCTCGGGCATCTTTTCCGGATGCCTCTTGGACGCCTCGCTGGAGAGGTGTTCCGGGCACGTCCCATTGGGAGGAGGCCCCGGGGAAGACCCAGGACACGCTGGAGGGACTACATCTCTCGGGTGGCTTGGGAACGCCTTGGGGTTCCCCCGGAGGAGCTGGGGGAGGTGTGTGTGGATCGGGAGGTCTGGGCGGCTTTGCTTGAGCTGCTGCCCCCGCGACCCAACTCTGGATAAAGCGGAAGAAAATGTATGTATGTATGGATGGATGGATAATGCGCCAGATTTTTTAAAATAATGAAAAATGCTAAATATCTAACACTGTAATGTGCTTTGTAGTGTATACTTTCAGCTTTGATTCAAAACCTTTAACAACTAGAAGCACTCAGAGAGTGCAAACCTCCGCCAAGGCCATGGGGTCATTGACGCCATAACATAACGCCACGCCATGGAATCACTGAATCTAAAAAAGTCTAACAATGATGTTTGCTCAGTAGTAAAAAAGTTTCATCAGCTGTGACTGGATAGCATGTATCCTTAGCGCTTGGCATCACAGTTTATTGCAACTTGCACCTTTCCCAGAAGCTACTGTCATCTGAGCACTGATATCGATATTGCATGTGCTTATAGACAAAAACAAATGAGACAAAATTCAATTTATTATTCAACTAAACTGCAAATATATAATTTTTTTTAACATTTATGAAACACTTCTCTAAACAAGGCCATAGAGTCACTGACCCTAAAGAGATTACCTCCTTGGCACAGTGATCTATTCAACAATTCAGTGTTACAACCAAAACAATGATACATACACTTTTCTTGCCTTTATATTTGACATCCTTGACCATGAAAACATACCACTAGAACTTGGAATCATTTTTGTCTTTATTAGTTCAAAAGTTATTGTATAAAAATGATTTTTCGGTAATGGCGGTTTTCTTCTGAATCTAGCTCCATAACATTTGAAGCTACATCAAATCTGATGACACCTTACTGAATCAGTACAGATTCAGCTACAATTTGGTGTTAGCTGTGCATCTCTAGATTCATTTGTCACCTCACACTGACACATTTTCTATTTTTTCCCTATATTTTTGCATATTCTGGATCACCAGATCCGGAATCTGGCTCAGATCATCACCAAACTTTGTTGTTTGATAGAACATTTGACTATGTTACACCCTAATTTTTTTCAAGCCTTTCTGCCTTGTTTTTGCGGAGTTAGAAACTAGAATGTCAAAATTCCCCCTATCCCGCAATGGTGAGGAATCCTTTGAAAAATTCCCGGATCCGCATCGTGATCCGGATCACCACTAAAATTCAATCACTTGTTCCTCTTGTCATTTCCAACCACTCCACCACTCTGTTCAAAACTTTTTGAGTTATCCTGCTGACAAACAGACAGAAAAACAAACAATCAATCAATCAATTCAATTTTATTTATATAGCGCCAAATCACAACAAACAGTTGACCCAAGGCGCTTTATATTGTAAGGCAAGGCCATACAATAATTACGTAAAAACCTCAACGGTCAAAACGACCCCCTGTGAGCAAGCACTTGGCAACAGTGGGAAGGAAAAATTCCCTTTTAACAGGAAGAAACCTCCAGCAGAACCAGGCTCAGGGAGGGGCAGTCTTCTGCTGGGACTGGATGGGGCTGAGGGAGAGAACCAGGAAAAAGACATGCTGTGGAGGGGAGCAGAGATCAATCACTAATGATTAAATGCAGAGTGGTGCATACAGAGCAAAAAGAGAAAGAAACACTCAGTGCATCATGGGAACCCCCCAGCAGTCTAAGTCTATAGCAGCATAACTAAGGGATGGTTCAGGGTCACCTGATCCAGCCCTAACTATAAGCTTTAGCAAAAAGGAAAGTTTTAAGCCTAATCTTAAAAGTAGAGAGGGTGTCTGTCTCCCTGATCTGAATTGGGAGCTGGTTCCACAGGAGAGGAGCCACAGTAACGACCAGGTGGCCGATAGATAATAAATAAAACTGGTTTTTGGGACTTCCAATTTGGATGGACAAGACTAAGAGTCAAGCTTTCAAATGAATTAAAGCTCTGTCTGGGTTTTTGATTAATTAATAAGCTGGAATGGAAGATTGCTGCTAATCCTCCGCCTCGGCCCGTGCTACGAGCATTCTGGCAGGTAGTGTGACTCGGGGGTGTTGACTCATTTAAACTAACATATTCATCCTGCTGTAACCAGGTTTCTGTAAGGCAGAATAAATCAATATGTTGATCAATTATTATATCATTTACTAACAGGGACTTAGAAGAGAGAGACCTAATGTTTAATAGACCACATTTAACTGTTTTAGTCTGTGGTGCAGTTGAAGGTGCTATATTATTTTTTCTTTTTGAATTTTTATGCTTAAATAGATTTTTGCTGGTTATTGGTGGTCTGGGAGCAGGCACCGTCTCTGCGGGGATGGGGTAATGAGGGGATGGCAGGGGGAGAGAAGCTGCAGAGAGGTGTGTAAGACTACAACTCTGCTTCCTGGTCCCAACCCTGGATAGTCACGGTTTGGAGGATTTAAGAAAATTGGCCAGATTTCTAGAAATGAGAGCAAATGCGACCGAAAACATAACCTCCTTGGCGGAGGTAATAAATTTAAGAAATATTACAATTTGAAAACAAATGCACTCGAACGTGACGACAGCTGCAACTGCTTAATGCTAACTTTTAACATTGAAAATGCCATAGACATGCTAACGCGTTAGCATTGGGCTCCGGATCGTGATCTGGATCACCACTAAAATTTAATCACTTGTTCCTCTTGTCATTTCCAACCACTCCACAAAATTTCATCAAAATCCATTCAAAACTTTTTGAGTTATCCTGCTGACAGACAGACAGACAGACAAACCCGACCAAAAATATAACCTCCTTGGCAGAGGTAAAAATATTGCATGAACCATTGAGGAATTACAGCCATTTGTGTGTATAGTCCCTCCATTGTCAAAGTCCAAGTCAGGTCTGGGAGCATGTGCTGGTGTTGCACGATGGCACATCTACTACATCATTTAACGGAGTCCTGAAAAGCAATCACTCAGCCAGACAACTGGCTCATCCCCAATGCAAGAGATGCCCCTCATCAGAGTCTCCCTAAGTAGTGCAGCAGATAACTGAAACAATCCTTCACATGGTGATACAAGCACCAAATTCGGCACAAATACACCTTAGACGCTACTCTTTTGAAAAACTAATAGGATTAATAAATGTAATAGTTTTGACTGTGTTGACTGCTTGGTCTGCAAGGTAAAGGTTAAACAATGTCGACGTCCATTATATTCTCTGGTATGTGACAGTGAGGAAAATAAGTATTTGAACACCCTGTGAAATTTTCATCTTAGGTGCATGTCCACTGTGAGAGACATAAAAAAAAAAAAAAATCGGAAATCATAATGTATGATTTTTTTTTTAAATAATTTATTTGCATGTTAGTGCTGCAAATAAGTATTTCAACACCTGCCAATCAGCAAAAATTCTGGCCCTCAAAGACCTGTTAGTCCGCCTCTAAAATGTCCACCTCCACTCCACTTATTATTCCAAATTAGAAGCACCTATTTGAGGTCGTTAGCTGCATAAAGACACCTGTCCACCCCACACAATCAGTAAAACTCAACTACTAACATGGCTAAGACCAAAGAGCTGTTCAAAGACACCAGAGACAAAATTGTAGACCTTCACAAGGCTGGAAAGGGCTACGGGGCAATTGCCAAGCAGCTTGGTGAAAAAAGATCAACTGTTACAGCAATTATTAGAAAATGGAAGAAGCTAAATATGACTGTCAATCTCCCTCAGACTGGGGCTCCATGCAAGATCCCACCTCGTGGCATATCAATGATCCTAAGAAAGGTGAGGAATCAGCCCAGAACTGCACGGGAGGAGCTGGTCAATGACCCGAAGAGACCTGGCACCACTGTTTCCAAGGTTACTGTGGATAATACACTAAGACATCATGGGTTAAAATCATGCATGGCACCGAAGGTTCCCAGGCTTAAATCAGCACATGTCCAGGCCCATCTTAAGTTTGCCCATGACCATTTGGATGATCTAGAGGAGTCATGGGAGAAAGTTATGTGGTCAGACCAAAAAAATAGAACTTTTTGGTCTTAATTCCACTCGCCGTGTTTGGAGGGAGAAGAATGCTGAGTACCATCCCAAATACACAGTCCCTACTGTGAAGCATGGGGGTGGTAGCACCATGCTTTGGGGGTGTTTTTCTGCACATGGGACAGGACGACTGCACTGTATTAAGGACAGGATGACCGGGGCCATGTATTGCGAGATTTTGGGGAACAACCTCCTTCCCTCAGTTAGAGCATTGAAGATGGGTCGTGGATGGGTCTTCCAACATGACAATGACCCAAAGCACACAGCCAGGATAACCACGGAGTGGCTCCGTAAAAAGCATATCAAGGTTCTGGAGTGGCCTAGCCAGTCTCCAGACCTAAACCCAATACAAAATCTTTGGCGGGAGCTCAAACTCTGTTTCTTAGCGACAGCCCAGTAACCTGGCTGATCAAGAGAAGATCTGTGTGGAGGAGTGGACCAAAATCCCTGCTGCAGTGTGTGCAAACCTGGTGAAAAACTACAGGAAACGTTTGACCTCTGTAATTGCAAACAAAGCTAATGTACCAAATATTAACACTGATTTTTCACAGGTGTTGCAATACTTATTTGCAGCAGTAGCATACAAATAAATTTAAAAAAAATCATACATTGTGATTTATGGATTTTATTTTATTTTTTTTAGATTATGTCTCTCACAGTGGACATGCACCTAAGATGAAAATTTCAGACCCCTCCATGATTTCTAAGTGGGAGAACTTTCAAAATCGCAGGGTGTTCAAATACTTATTTTTCTCACTATATGTTGCCCTGTAACGTGATAACTAAGCATGACATATGGTGCAAACTATTCCTTTTTAAAACCCTATTAACTCAACCAATAATTTGCATCACGTTTTACAATATTTGGAGCAACTTTTACTTCTGACCCCTGTACAAACTGGAACTGACCTTTGTCACCATTCTTGCGGTTTAAACCCATAACATTCAGTCATAGATAGTCCAAACTATACCTTTTTGGAATGTTTATGATCAGACAAGTAATGTGGTTTAGCTTCAATATGATTGTAACATTTTTAAATTTTGACCCCTGTGTAATTCTTCAATTGACTACCTGGCCGCCTACTGAAATTTCAAGTGGCTACTGGTTTTTCTCAACAGAGTAATGCCTAAGGATTATTTGTGCCAACTTTGGTGCTTGTATTACCATTTGAAGGATTCCTCTGTAAATATTCTGTTATCTGCTGCACAAAAGTAACTGTTTCTTTGAAACAAAGTCATTCCAACAGTACCCGAGGATCCTCTGAAACAGGAACCAAGCTTCAGGACCATAAAGACTTGGATCTTTTTTTCTTCTGCAAAGTATCAGGATTGTGAAACCCTTCTGTCCAGCTTTTTCTCGGTGTCTTTTAACCTCAAAAGCAGAGATATGAACACTATTGTTGAGATAATCTCAACATTTACTGTGTGGGAAAAACCTATGTCACTCACTCATCTTCAACCGCTTATCCGAGATCGGGTCGCGGGTGCAACAGCTCCAGCAGGGGACCCCAGACTTCCCATTCCCGGGCCACACTGGCCACCTCTGACTGGGGAATCCTGAGGCCTTCCCAGTCCAGTGTGGTGATATAATCTCTCCACCTAGTCCTGGGTCTAACCCGGGGTCTCCTCTCCAGATGGACGTGCCTGGAACACCTCCACAGGGAGGCACCCAGGAGGCATCCTTAGCAGATGCCCAAACCACCTCAGCCGGCTCCTTTCAACGTGAAGGAGCAGCAGTTCTACTCTGAGCTCCCCACAGATGACCAACCCTCACGACCATAGGTGAGAGTAGTAACAAAGACTGACCAGTAGATCGAGAGCGTCGCCTTTTGGCTTAGCTCCTTTTCGTCACAACAGTATGGTAGAGCGAATGCAACACCACTCCTGCTGTACCAATTCTCCAGCCAATCTCACGCTCCACTGTCCCCTCGCTCGTGAACAAGACCCCGAGGTACATGAACTCCTTCACTTGGGGCAAGACCGCATTCCCTACCCAGAATAGGCAATTAATTTAATTTACTAAATTAATTTTGTAACCTCAACACACCATAAAAAGCAAAAAAAATCATGTTAGCATTAGGTTTATCCATAAGGTTCTTCTTGTCACTTCTGCATATTACCTGACGACATAATCAATGTGCACTGGTCTTTTCAGAGTTCTGCAAATGGCTTAGCCACAATAACTTTTGTTTTGCATGGAGAATTTTTTCATGAATTTTACACAAGCACACATTTAAATTTTTTTTTTTATATATATATCGGTGGTAGCTGCACAACAATGTCAATTTGAGAGTTTGCAACATGAGATCTGGCACTAAACGGGCAAGTTATTTGTCATGAAATCAGACATTTTACTGAAATATATGGAGGGGAGGGCACTGCGAAGAACGTAATTTTGGCCACGCACTCCTGCATTGGCCCATCCCCTCTTCAGGCAGAATTTCGCACGGAATGCCCTGACCATTCCAAAACCCAGATACGGCGATTCCTTGAAAGTGAATGTGAAACTTTTGTTAAACCCCTTGAAGTAAAGCTGAAGGTCTACACTACAAGCGCATCTTTATTGCAACTTTGCCTCTGTACAATCCACAATGGACTTGAAATTAAACTGTCTAAATACTTACAGTAGTATGTAAAAGTTTTGCAACCCTGATGATTTCCCTGATTTTCCTTTATAGATCATTTGTTGTATGGATCAGCAATTTCAGTTAAATATATCATATAGCAGACAAACACAGTGATATTTGAGAAGTGAAATGAAGTTCATAGGATTTACAGAAAGTGTGCAATAGTTCTTTAAACAAAATTAGACAGGTGCATAAATTTGGGCATCCCAACAGAAAAAAAAATACATCAATATTTAGTAGATCCTCCTTTTGCAGAAATAACAGCCTCTAAACACTTTCTATAGCTTCCAATGAGAGTCTGGATTCTTCTTTACAAAACATCAATAATTCAGTCAGGTTTGTTGGTTTCTGAGCACGGACAGTCCGCTTAAAATCAAACCACAGATTTTCAATAACATTCAGGTCTGGGGACTGAGATGGCCATTCCAGAACCTTGTACTTGTTCCTCTGCATGAATGTCTTATTAGATTTTGAGCAGTGTTTAGGGTCTTCTTGTTGAAACCCCCGGCGCAACTTCAACTTTGTCACTGATTCATGAACATTGTTCTCAATAATCTGCTGATATTGACTGGAATCCATGTGACCCTCAACTTTAACAAGATTCCCAGTACCTGCACTGGCCACACAGTCCCACAGCATGATGGAACCACCTCCAAATTTTACTGTAGGTAGCAAGTGTTATTCTTGGAATGCTGTGTTCTTTTTCAGCCATGCATACCACCCCTTGTTATGTCCAAATAACTCAATTTTAGTTTCATCAGTCCACAGCACCTTATTCCAAAATGAAGCTGCGTGTCCAAATGTGCTTTAACATACCTCAAGCGACTCTGTTTCTGGTGTGTATGCAGAAAAGGCTTCCTCTGCATTACAGCGTCATACAGCATCTCTTTGTGCAAAGTGTGCTATATAGTTGAACGATGCACAGACACACTATCTGCAGCAAGATCATGTTGTAGGTCTTTGGAGCAGGTCTGTGGGTTTAGTATGACTCTTCTCACCATCCTTTGCTTCAGCTTATTTGAGATTTTTCTTGGCCTGCCAGTTCAGGCCGTAACTAGTACTGTGCCTGCGGTCTTCCATTTCCTCACTATGTTCCTCACAATGGAAACTGACAGCTCAAATCTCGGAGAAAGCTTTTTGTATCCTTCCCCTAAACCATGATGTTGAACAATCTTTGTTTTCAGATCATTTGAGAGGCGTTTAGAGGCTCCCTTGTTGCCACTCATTAGAAGGGATGCAAAGATGGGAAACATTTGCAAATGGCCACCTTAAATACCCTTTCTCATAACTGGATTCACCTGTGTAAGGAAGTCACGGGTCAATGAGCTTACCAAACCAATTTTGTGTTCCAATATTTAGTGCTAAATGTATTCAAATCAATAAATGACAAGGGTGCCCAAATTTATGCACCTGCCTAATTTTGTTTAAATAATTATTGCACACTTTCTGTAAATAGTAGAAACTTCATTTCACTTCTCAAATATCAGTGTGTTCGTCTGCTATATGATATATTTTACTGAGATTTCAGATCCAGACAACCAATGATTTATAAAGGAAAATCATGAAAATTATCAGGGTTGCCCAAACTTTTGCATACAACTGTATGTACTCAGCTATATCCAGTAAAACTCACCTAAACAGTCACTGTATAAACTAGATATTTGCACTCGCCAGAAAAGCGCAAAAGTACCAATGCGTTTGTATGAATTTCTATGTAATAAACACTGTATATAATGGATTTTGTGTAACGGATTTTCACTCACATTGGACAAAACGTCCCATCCGATCACAATGTATTTCCGTTAAAAACTCCCCATATATACCGGACAAAGCAGTCTGGACGTGTCCAGTAAAAGAGGTACAAAATGAAGTTCAGCACTGACACTAGCTGATTCGAGGAAAGTGGGTACCATATTTCTGTGATTAAAAGACCATTCATTTATATTTTCCAAACTGTGCTCAGACACAGGACCTAAAAAAGGCCTTTATTCAAGTCCGGTGATTCTTAAAATGATGCTTGTTGCCTGCACTGTAATATGGTGTTAAGTTTCACACATATCGCTGGGTGTGACGAACCAAAGATGACGCTTTAGATCACAGACCTCTGCGGGGCTGTGAACCCTCCCCATGGTGTGCACCTGCTAAATGACGGAGACTGCAAAGGCTGCGATTTGTCACTTTTATATTTTCACTTCTCCCATCATATTTTAAAAGCTTTTGCCGTACGCATGCAGATCACATTTCGATTATGGATCAAATACGTTCGGTAGAAAAGTCAGCAAACTTCACAATGAGTCAGAAAAAGATGCCTCGCAATTCATGGAAGAAATTGTACGTACTATACTGTTGGTTTGGAGGTTGATGATTGAGCTCATTGAGGGACAAATTAATCCAGAAAAAGCTTCTGTTCCTGTGGCAAATTGACAGAGAACTTTAAAAGACACAGCCACCTCCCAGAGACAGAGAACTTTAAAGAGTCACGTGCACGTCAACATCATTGCCTGACCACAGAGTTGGAGAAGCATAAACCAGGCTTTAGAATTTTAAGATACCACTCTGCAGCGGACTTACAAAATAGAGTGACTCAACCAAATGTAATCTTTTTAATGCACATATTGGCTGGCGCTTATTTAAGGCATGCTTATTTTTTTCAGACGCCGTTTTGACCCACTCATTAAATGAGGCAGGTCCCGATTCAAGGTCAGGCTTTTAATCAAGGAAATATATAAACCTAATTGGTGCTGAGCATTTCCCATGAATCGTTTGGCTCCTCCTGGCTGTATCTAATCTGTTACATATGTACAACGGATTTTGTCCATTTTCTACATAACAGATTTTGTCTGTTTTATACATATAATGGATTTCGATTATAATGGACAAAATAACGGGCAAAATTCGGCGATCCCCCTGAATCTATTATATGCAAGGTTTACTGTATTGCTTTTAGGTGAATTTATTTATTTAAACTGGAATAGGATTGTTTAGATTTTCCAAATCTGATTTTCTGTCGACACAGTACATCAAGGGAAAAACAAGTAAAAATATTCTTGCCAAGACTGGAATGCCTAAAACCTTTGTACAGTACTGTAAGTGCCTGTAATTATCTCCACCAACTGACGTAGTGGTGTGACAAACCTCCAGAGGTGGATAACTAATACAAGCTACTACAGAAAGAAAAAGCAGTGGCTTTCGTCTTCCATTAGATGTCTCCACTGAGTCAGGAGTAGCTGAACAGTGTCTGGTGCCAGATAGAAAACTTACCAAGTGGGTTGGCCCCAATGAACACGTCAGCAAAGTTCATCTTAGGCATGTGGGCAAGTGATTTAACGTAGTTCCTCGCCTGTAAAAATGATCAACAAATGTGATGAATTGATTTTCATAATAATACAATATGAAAAGGCAACTCTTTTTAATGACAGCTCAGAATTTAGAATCATGTTACACTTATTTTGATTGAATTTTCCCTCATGAATATAGAGCGATTACATTCATACACTTCAGTGTGCATAAATCGACCCAGAAAAGCATGCATTAAAATTTTTTTTTAAACTTTTTAATTCACATTCAAATCACACAAGTAGTACATTATTCAGAGGGATCAAGAACCAAGGCCACAGGTAACTCGTCAAAATACAGTGGCACTAGGAAAGCACTCTGGGAAGCCTTGATGTAAGGAGCATGGTGAGTCAGAGAGAATAAAGAATAAGTGGAGTGAAAGGAGAGACTAAAACGCAGAGGATGCAGAGACACTGGTCAGAATGTTGACGGCTACTGATACACGTCTGTCTTGAATGTAAAGAGGATTGTGGGTACTGACTGGCGGATGGCTGTGGCTCAGCTCCGGTTCTGTTGCGGAGAGAGAGCGACAGAGAGAGAGGCAGAAAGAGAGCGCGAGAGAGAGACAGAGCCACAGCACATTGGAAGGTGGAGGATTGTCTCACCTCATGGCTGGGCATCCTGCTTATGAGGGAGGCTGGGGGCGTCCCCGTCAGGCGCATTATCTGCTGCAGCTGGTTTATATCTATAGCGTCTGAGTTAAGGGGCATCATAACATGGATGTCAGCATGTCAAAAAAGCATGGACGGTGAGGATAGCTTATGTCTGGCAACTGGTCAGGGGGGAGGAAGTGTCAGAGCAGGGCTAAAGGGAGGGAACAAACACACGGTGAGGATGATGGATGAAGGAAGAACGTTTTTGTGTTATAACAAAGCAAACCTAGATGGCCCGATTATACGGTAAAATAATCTATTCAGTGTGATATCCATACTCTAACCCGGGTTGCACTGGAAGCATCGTACCTGTCCTATAAGACGATTGTCACGTCATAAGTCACAAGGTAGAGGTTCTCAATCCTGCTCCTCGGGACCCCACATTCTGCTCATTTTCCATGTCTCGCCACTTTATCTACACATAAGGAATTAAATCAGATGTGTTCTCTTTGTTAGCTAATGTAATTGGCTCATTGTAGCCTCACGAATCAGGCCTGAGATGATCAGGGAGAGGTACAAAATAAATGAATGAGTTCAGTGCCTCCGGAAAGTATTCACAGCACTTTACTTTTTCCACATTTTATGTTACAGCCTTATTCCAAAATGGATGAAATTAATTTTTCTCCTCAAAATTCCACCAACAAGACCCCATAATGACAATGTGATTATTTTTTTAAAGATTTTTGCAAATGAATTAATAATAATAATAAAACCCTAAGAAATAACATGTACATGGGTATTCACCGTCTTTATCAAGCTTCTCCTGTGATGTCTTATCCTTATGTGTTATTACTTATTATATTATATATACCTTTTTTCCTGAGCTGCTTGGGTGGGTAGGGGGAGTTCCCATGGGATAAAAAAGCTTTTTAACCTACCGTCCCTGGTTCTCCACCTAAGTGGCTCTACTCTACTCTTTTCTACTCTCCTATTTTACTCTTCCTTTTTAGATATACCTTTGTATACTGGCATAGTTCCACCTTAGAATTGGAATATAATATATAAGATACCTTACTGAATTTTCATGAAGCTCAAAATTGAGCTCAGGTGCATCCTGTTTCCACTGGTCATCCTTGAGATGTTTCTACAGCTTAATTGGAGTCCACCTGGGGTAAATTGGATGACCTCTAATTTCCTGCTTTTAAACTCAGATAAAACTGAAGTTATTGTACTTGGCCCCACAAATCTTAGAAACATGGTGTCTAACCAGATCCTTACTCTGGATGGCATTACCCTGACCTCTAGTAATACTGTGAGAAATCTTGGAGTCATTTTTGATCAGGATATGTCATTCAAAGCACATATTAAACAAATATGTAAGACTGCTTTTTTGCATTTACGCAATATCTCTAAAATTAGAAAGGTCTTGTCTCAGAGTGATGCTGAAAAACTAATTCATGCATTTATTTCCTCTAGGCTGGACTATTGTAATTCATTATTATCAGGTTGTCCTAAAAGTTCCCTGAAAAGCCTTCAGGTAATTCAAAATGCTGCAGCTAGAGTACTGACGGGGACTAGAAGGAGAGAGCATATCTCACCCATATTGGCCTCTCTTCATTGGCTTCCTGTTAATTCTAGAATAGAATTTAAAATTCTTCTTCTTACTTATAAGGTTTTGAATAATCAGGTCCCATCTTATCTTAGGGACCTCATAGTACCATATCACCCCAATAGAGCGCTTCGCTCTCAGACTGCAGGCTTACTTGTAGTTCCTAGGGTTTTTAAGAGTAGAATGGGAGGCAGAGCCTTCAGCTTTCAGGCTCCTCTCCTGTGGAACCAGCTCCCAATTCGGATCAGGGAGACAGACACCCTCTCTACTTTTAAGATTAGGCTTAAAACTTTCCTTTTTGCTAAAGCTTATAGTTAGGGCTGGATCAGGTGACCCTGAACCATCCCTTAGTTATGCTGCTATAGACTTAGACTGCTGGGGGGTTCCCATGATGCACTGAGTGTTTCTTTCTCTTTTTGCTCTGTATGCACCACTCTGCATTTAATCATTAGTGATTGATCTCTGCTCCCCTCCACAGCATGTCTTTTTCCTTGTTCTCTCCCTCAGCCCCAACCAGTCCCAGCAGAAGACTGCCCCTCCCTGAGCCTGGTTCTGCTGGAGGTTTATTCCTGTTAAAAGGGAGTTTTTCCTTCCCACTGTCGCCAAGTGCTTGCTCATAGGGGGTCGTTTTGACCTTTGGGGTTTTTACGTAATTATTGTATGGCCTTGCCTTACAATATAAAGCGCCTTGGGGCAACTGTTTGTTGTGATTTGGCGCTATATAAATAAAATTGAATTGAATTGAATTAAATTCAGTTGAGTGGCCATAATTTGGAAAGGTACAAACCTCTCTACATATAAGGTCCCACAGTTGACAATGCATGTCAGAACAAAAGCCAAGCATGAAGTCAAAGGAATTGTCTGAAGATCTCTGAGACAGGACTGTCTCGAGGCACAAATCTGGGAACGGGTACAGAAACATTTCTGTTGCTTTGAAGGTCTCAATGAGCACAGTGGCCTCCATCATCCGCAAATCAAAAAAGTTCAACTCCACCGAGAGCTGCCCGCCCGTGTAAACTGAGCAATCGAGGTAGAAGGGACTTTGTCAGGGAGGTGACCAAGAACCTGATGGTCACTCTGCCAGAGCTCCAGCATTTACTCTGTGAAGAGAGGAGAACCTTCCAGAAGGACAGCTATCTCTGCAGCAAAAATATGAATGCAGCAATGTACAGAGACATCCTGGATGAAAACCTGCTCCAGAGCACTCTTGACCTCAGAATGGGGCGACAGTTCATCTTTCAGCAGGACAATGACCCTAAACACACAGTCAAGATATCAAAGGAGTAGCTTCAGGACAACTCTGTGAATGTGCTTGAGTGGCCCAGCTAGAGCCCAGACCTGAATCTGATTAAACATCTCTGGAGAGATCTGAAAATGGCTGTGCAGCGACACTCAACATCCATCCTGATGGAACTTGAGAGGTGCTGCAAAGAGGAATGGGCAAAACTGCCCAAAGATAGGTGTGCCAAAATTGTAGCATCATATTCAAGAAGACTTGAGGCCGTAATTGCTGCCAAAGGTACATCAACAAAGTACAGTGGAACCTCAGTTTTCGAATGGCTTTCTTTACAAACAAATCAGGTCATAAACATATTTTTTGAAAGAAAAATGCACTGCTTTTTGAAGTCTTGGTGCACTAACACCTCCGCTGCAGTAGGTGGAAATAATGCAGTGTTGGTTTGCAATCCTCCAATAAGCAAATACGCCCAACTTCGGATGTTTATTCAATCATATGAGGTCTGTTAGAAAAGTATCCGACCTTTTTTTTTTTTTTTTTTTTTTTTTTTTTTTTTGCAAAAACCTGATGGATTTTCCTTGTAATGAAAATCCACCGACAGCACTACAGACGACCTCACATAAATGCTGTTTGCCAGCAACTGACGCAATCGGCAGGTGTGAAAAAATTCACGCATGCGCCAGAAGGTTCAAGGTTGGCTCATGCAAGTACACGTGATTCAAATCCATCAGGTTTTTGCAAAAAAAAAAAAAAAAAAAAAAAAAAAAGGTCGGATACTTTTCTAACAGACCTCGTATGTTTGGAGACTGTGTGGTAGTTCTAATGGTTAGAGGTGAAGAAACAGCAATTTTTCACCGACAACTTTGTTGTGGGCATTAAAAGTTATCAGCCGCATACATTTTCCTGTAATCATACATTAAGTGGAGCTAATGAGTGAAGCTACCGAGAACTGCTAAAAGTGCTAACGCGGTTAGCATACAACGAGTGTGGTGTCTGGCATCTGTGTGTTGGCAAAATCTTCAATCTGTACCATACTGAAAAAAAAGTGGTGATAAAGGGAGTTAATGTTGCCAAACAAAGATCACAGACACTGGAAAAGGTGGAAAACTTGCTGCTGATCTAGACAAATGAAAAGCAGTGCTGGCGACCACAGTACTGAGCTGTCTATGGAGGAACTTTAACTTCTTCAGAAACGGGGGGGGGGGGGGGGGGGTTGATGGAGGAACTGACATCAAGTATCTTCTGTACAGGTAAGGTGAAATTAAATTGTCTATTTTATTATAATGACTGTACAGTATTTTGTAATTTTGTATAAGATACTATGCATATTCTTTGTTTATGTCTGCCTTTGATGCTTGAACTGCTGTTTAAAAAGGTAAAAACACAGCGTTCCTTTTGGCGCCTGGAACTGATTAACCCATTTTATACTGTTTCTTATGAGAAAATTGGTGTTGCTTTAAGAACAACTTGGTTTAAGAACAACATTTAGGAACCAATTAAGTTCTAAAACCAAGGTTCTACTGTACTGAGCAAAGGGTGTGAATACTTATGTACATGATTTCTTAGTTTTTTATTTTTAATAAATTTGCAAAAAAAAAAAAAAAAAATTCATGTTGTCATTATGGGGTTTTGTGAGTATAATTTTGAGGGGACAAATGAATTTCATTAATTTTGAATAAGGCTGTAACAAAATGTGGAAAAAGTGAAGCGCTGTGGATACTTTCCAGATGCACTGTAAACAAGCCTACAGCACTCTGGGTCGCGAACAGCAAAACTGACAACTGCTGTGCTCAAGAAAAGCAAGAATCAAAAGCCCAGTGCTCATGTGCAAATGAAGCCCTTAAAATATTACACATCTTCACAGCAAAACAGGAACAGAGTGCATGTAGTAGTGACAGTCCAAAGTGGGAGAAGAGACTCTAGCCATAGCAACACATAAGCAACTCAAACACAGGCAACAAAACAGGATGGTGTTTGAGACTCACAGACTCAGATGAGAATTTCATCAAGATCTCAGGCCCCGGTACTCCAACGAGCTTCATAGTAAGCTGCAACTGATCAATGTCTACCACACTCACATGAAGGAAAACAGGAGGGGAGGAGGGTAAAGGATGGGAGACACGTGGAACAGAAAGTTGCAATCCACAGTTTGGTCAATCTATATTTGGACACAGATTTATTTATTTATTTAATAACAAGTGTCTAAAAGAATCACTGAATGTGAGGTTACAGTGCAGACGGTCAAGTCTGACTTTAGAGTAATTACATCTAAATCAGGTGAGTGATGCATGATTTACAACTCTGTATGCAGTCTCACACTTTTTAAGAGATCAAAATAATCAGACACTGCTTAACACTGATTTGAAGCATTACATATCACAGAGATAACCAGAAAGAGTTGGATTTGGCTACAGTCTTCTACATGGCTTCAAGCCAACCCAAACCTAGATTATACAGTAGTGTTATGTGACTAAAAAGATTAATCCAGGTTTTGAGTATATTTCTTATTATTACATGGGAAACAAGGTACCAGTAGATTCAGTAGATTCTCACAAATCCAACAAGACCAAGCATTCATGATATGCACACTCTTAAGGCTATGAAATTGGGCTATTAGTAAAAAAAAGTAGAAAAGGGGGTGTTCACAATAATACAACCCCTGGCAGTAATTATGGAATCACCAGCCTCGGAGGATGCTCACAATAATAGTAGCATCTGCTGTTGATGCTACAAACTCAAAACCATTATGTTCAAACTGCTTTTTTTAGCAATCTTGTGAATCACTAAACTAGTATTTAGTTGTATAACCACAATTTTTCATGATTTCTTCACATCTGTGAGGCATTAATTTAGTTGGTTTGGAACCAAGATTTTGCTCGTTTAATAATGTGCTTGGGGTCATTGTCTTGTTGAAACACCCATTTCAAGGGCATGTCCTCTTCAGCATAAGGCAACATGACCTCTTCAAGTATTTTGACATATCCAAACTGATCCATGATACCTGGTATGCGATATATACTCAAAACCTAGATCTTTTTAGTCACATAGCACTACTGTTATTCTGAACACTACTGTATATCCTCTTTGAAAGTTATGCTACTCTACCATAAAGCTGTATTTGGTGAAGACAGGCAGCAGTACCACAACCTCTGAAGCGACCAACTCCTTCAGAGTTTGTGTATCTTGGTGCTTTACTTCACTCACCTCCTTCCCTGCAATGTCTTTCAGTGTTTTGGCTACGGCCTGGTCTAGACAGGCTTAACATGCTGTCACACTGCCCATGTAATAATTTAACTGAACTACAAAACATCAAATTAGTTTTACACTATTTATCTTCTGATTTTTGAATGGAACATAGAATGACAACACTACATATCTGTGAGTTAAACAAGGCAGCATTCAATTGTCTAAATATTTCTGGTCCCTTTCAAATTAACAGCTACACACAAAAGGGCCTTTCATTTAAAAACTGAACATCCATTTAGGAGGTATTTCACCTCAAACTAAAGCTGACAGTTTACACACTATGACATATGCTTTCAACTCCAATACGCTGACAGTCAAAAAAAAAAGTTACTATCAACACGAAGCTTTATATGGACATAAGTGTATGTCATAAACTCATTCAGTTTCATTCATGCAGTCCATTACAAAATAATAAATACTGTAAATGATACTCTTGCACACATATGGTGCAGCTACAACTGACTGACAGGCACACTTGTCATACAACTATTACAACACTGGGAAGTGAATGAAGATTTTTAACAATAACACGTATTATTTGTCTCATTAATATTACTGTTTTTATTCAACATGTGCCGTTTAAGGTCACATCATGTCAAACAATGTTTGGTCATTTTTCAGATCATACAAAATTGTAAAACTCCTTTATATATATCAAAAAAAAAAGTTTTTTTTTCCATTTGATCTGATGATAAAGTGTCTGACAGTCACACACCGATGTCATACTAAAGGCACAGTACCAACCCATGCATAACATACAAAACAATTTTTAAGTTTTCCCACTAAATGACACCCTGTATACAGACTGTCTTGACAGCAAAATGAGAGATTAATACATATCACATATCTAAGTGAGCTTTCCAGTAGCTAGCTCCGTTACCTATTCAGATGATCTGAAAGTGGCAAGGGAGCATGTACTGGAGCAATTATTCAGAGCATAAGTTACAATTATGCAAACAGACCGCCCACACCTAACAGGACTGACCTTATCTAATGTGTATCAGGTTCTGTATGTAACATTACCCTGGCCCGTCTGTGTACAGAGCTCTGTGTTGCATCTTTAAACCGTTTCAAGTCTTACCACTGTGAATGTGCAGGTTGATAGGAGACAAACAGGAAGGCTGACTGTACTATACAGAAGCAGCAGAAACAGCAACAAAGTTGGGACAAAACAATGTGGGACTCTCAGTCCCAACATATGTATCCTTCAGCATGTACAGACACACCCACAAACAAAACAAAAGGTTCATTTATGCTTTTGCACGTGCCGTAAGCAGTCAACTGAAAGGATTTATACACTGGTGCATTCTGTACTGAAATATTCTCTGTAATAGCAGCTGGCAATAATGAGTAACTATTTACTATAAAATGCATAAAATCATTGCACAAAAACATTTAGGCCACAATCTTTCACTTGGCACAAAGAAACATACAGCACAACACAAGTATCATTGTTAGTGTGTGCACCTAGTGGAATATGAAGGGCATTATGGTGGAATATGGAGGAGATCAAATGTTTGGCAGAGAATAGGCAGGAGGTGGTGGTGTGCAAAGGATTCGCCTCAGGTGGATGACTGCTGCACCTGCTGTAAAATCATTTCTGAGTTCACCAGCTTGCGTCTCAAAGGGAATGACAGATGACAGTCAGTGATTGGTTTATTTCATGGTATGCCAAAAACACCTAAACTAAGTACAACCTATTTGCACCTTGCACCTTATTTTTGCTCAGTTTAGATGCTGTAAAAACAGTTAAGTGGAGGATCAATGGTGGGACTCGATCTTACAGAACAAGCTCCTACCATGCACCTGACATGTTTTGCAGTCTGTGGGACAGCCACAAAAGAGGACGCCCAGGCTAAGGTAAGCCTTACTGTATAATTGGCCATTTTGCAAATTTACTTACATTTAGTGATGTAATGGTGCACGTTTAGCACGACAGACAAGAGGTCTGTGCAACTGGACACTTTTAATGATGATTTTACCCATTCAGTGATGAAAAGCCCAAGATCGAATAACCAACAAAGAATTCTTAAATGTGCAAAACAAGAACAAAAGTCCAATTATAGATCACTGGAATTTCACCCCTGCCCAAATAAAAAAGTAATTGACATTCGGTATTTTGAAAATAGGAAAACATTTTATCTGTACTATGGCGGGAAATAGGACCTGTCTAACACTGGCAGGTAAAAAAAAAAAAAGGAGGTGAATCAGAGTACAAGTGTGTTCCTTACCAGGGAGGATAGAAGCCTTTCATTTGGGAAAGATTTTCCCAATCATAGCCTTGAGATTGGCAACATTTTAAAACTTGAACACTGAAATGAAGCACTTTCCTATATTTTGTCAATACAAACTTCACCTTAAAATTCCAACTGTACGAACCTTATAAAACTAAGACCTCACACTTGGAAAATTGAGAAGTTAACATGCATATTTATTATATTAAAACAGAAATGTATTATGAGGTTATCTTCGATGAATATGCAAATTGGTATCTTAAGTATTAAACATATATTTGTTAGTACAGTTTTTCTCAGTTTTCTGTTCTTTCAGCTTCTCCCTTTCATAGTTATTGACCATTTACAGTCCACAAATGTTTCAGGGTGACTGACTAACTTGAGATGGACAACAAAGCCTCAGGATGGGAAGTTATAGAATTGTAGTTTATGAAGGCAAATCAATTTAATTCAGTGAGTGATTAAATTCTCAACTCTCATGCTCTGATCTGGACACTCTTAACTTTAAAACATTGCATGATTTGACCATTTTATTCAACAATTTGATATAAGACATTGACAAAAACCCCATCAACATGGCAAAGGGGAAGTACGAAATGTTGCATATAAGCAATGTTCATTCAAATAGGTTAATTTGTTGATTAACTTCTACTGACATAGCTACATTTATTCTTAATTCAATCTGTCTAACACTTTCATTGCTCAGTTTGAGTATTTTCATCTTGTTCTTGTTAATGTTTAGTAAGATGTTCCAACGGAAAGCTCGACAGAACACCCGCCATTATCTCCTCCTCCTTTTGTTGGCTTTACTGGTGGGTGGCATTGGCAAACTAGGTGTGCATTACTGCCCCCCGCAACCAAGAAATGTTCTCAATAAATTTGCACTGACCTCAAAAATGATCTTTTGGGAGGAGAAAGAGCCAGAAGTCTGCCAAAATTGAAAAAAAAATCTCATGTCTGCAGACATGTATCCAGGTTTGTCTAGGTATAGAAACAACATGATTGTGTTCTTTTGCTGTGTATGCATTAAAAGATTTAGATGCCCACTTTCAGTGGTCTGTCTGAAATACGACCTGAGTGAGTCTGTCATGTGGTGAATGTGGTGATCAGCGCATGCTCCTTGACATGAAGCTCAGTTAAAGCAGAACTTTAATTTTATTCCAATGTGGCTACAAACCCTAAAACACATCAACATAAGTTATGTGACCATTAAAATAAAAGTAATAATAAAATAAACCGCTGTGTAAGCAATAAACCACTTGTGAGAGCATGAACATGTGGAAGACCAAGGATATCATGCAACCTGTATGGAAAAATTGAATCACACACTGACATAAAAAAAAAACCAATGCATCCTGTACTACCTAAGCATCATTTGCAATAGTGTTCAGCAATTTTTACTCCAAGGAGTCACGTTATTTCTGCACTGAAATAACAGAGGTGGAAGGATACGGTCTGTGCCAGGAAACAGTGTTTTTCCAGTAAGTAGTTCAGCCATGATGCAGCCCACTGACCAGATATCCACTATTACATATATTCATAAAAAACAATAACGACAAAAAGACAAGAAGCATAGTAAATACTTGACAATATGACAAGGTTTACATCCTAATTAGTATGCAAATCAGAGGTTTTTCTGTATTGCTGCACTGCAAAATAAAACTGTGGCAGCACACTTTATGAAATACAGTAAAACTCACATATAACATTCAGGTAGACCAGCGAAAATGGTTCAAACTGAAATCCGCTATATGCATAAAACGGACAAAATCCCCTATATGTACAAAATGGACAAAACCTGTTATACAAAATCTGGTATATACAGTGTTTCTTACAAGGAAAACCACACAAAAGCATTGGGACATTTGCTTTTGACCGATGAGTGCGAATGTCCAGTTTATACAATGATGTATAGATGAGTTTTACTGTAGATTTGTAATAAATATGTTGTTTCTGCATTGTCATTGTATGCACAGCCACATTTCAAAGGACACAGTGTAATAGGACTGGTCACATATGGCTTACTCCTTTATCAACAGTGGCTTTTATAAACTGGGAAACAGGGGTGCCGTGCCCCCTTGTTTTGGCTGTGCGCCCCTTGCCAAAACACCCTTTTTTAAGCTTTATACCTAGCACACAGCCTTCCCCTTGGCAATCAATTCTTCCGTAAATACATAACATTGATGCCAGGAAATAACAAGCCTGTTCATAATAAACAGAGTATTTTTTTTCTTCAACATACTAAAAACATGGCAAAATGATATTCAAATATTCAAAAGCTCCACACCCCCTTCCACCCGCATCTGGTGTCACCCTGTTGCTACATTTTCCTAGAAAAACTCCTGATCAACTAAAACAACATGTCACTTTGAAAATTATGACAAAACATCTATTTATGATGGTTTGACTTTTTTTTGCATCAAAGTCATTATCCATAGCAATAACATCTTGTCAACAAGAGTTATGGTGTTTTCCCATTGCTAATTTTTCCATCCTGATTACAAACTTGAGGAAATCTGGCCCAAATATATAAAATCATAGCTAAAATTTGTATGCAACTGCAGTTATTATTGCTATTTTAAATTTATTATCAATTACTATTTTAAATCTGATTACATACAAGTATAACAGATTATTACCGAATACACCCGAGTATGTACAATTCTCATTACACTACTACTGTGATTTTCACTCACTTTTCCACAAAGCTAAGAAAACTGTTTATTTATAAATTAGCTTGGGAGAGCGAACACAGTGAAAAGCAAAACCGGCAAGCTATTATCGCCGCTCCCCCACCCCATGCCCGCCAATTTTCTCAATGTATTTTCACTGATCCCAAAATGGTCCAAATGAAGGTGGGAAAAAATCTCATTCTCAAAAAGGGTTGGGTATCCAGAACCGCTTCTTTTCGAGTATCTTTAAGAAATGATTCGATCCACCGATAAATAGCCTTTTTGCTTAACGATTCCCTTATTGGTCCTTCAGAGCAGCCGTTGTTTTGAGGGCGTTTGTCGGGAAAATTATGATTCCTCTACGTTGATTACAGACCCTGCAGTGGCTGTAATCAACCGTTTCTGCAGCGCTAATCCACTTTGAAGCGTGACCAGTGAAGCAATGCTTCGATCGACTAGCTCGCTGGTTCTCTGATTCACTGCTCTTCAGAAACAGCAAGTCCGACTTCCGGTCGGGACTCGATGATAGCGGCAGCGTAAAAACATTGCTCCCCGACTTTTAAGTTGGGTGAAGCCCTGAGTGGTGAATTTTGCCGTGTAATCCCTAAAATATCAAGGCATAAAGGGGCTTTTGACAATGACAAGAGGAAAGACGAAAAAATCTTTTAGAAACACTGAGATACACACGGACGAAGAAGAGGGGGGTAAGCTAACACCACAGCTAACAGAGGTACATGCGGAGGAGGAACGGGCAGTGCAGAGGTACTCCGAACCCAGGAAAATGTCAGAGCTGGAGACTGTTCTGCGTGAAATTATGGAATTTCGTCGTGAAACAGTGGAAAATCTGAAAGATATCAGGGCAGAAATAAAAACGGCCAATAGCAGAACTGATGAAGCGGAAAGACGTATCGAAGGGACTGAGGACCGAGTCCAGTGCATTGAGCAAGCGACATGTGAGCTGATCAAGATCCAGAGAAGGCTGGAGGAGCGGTTGGTGGACCAGGATGGACAAGGCAGACGCGAAAATATACGTCTGCACAACATCAGAGAACGGGCTGAGGAGAGCGCGGAGTCAGTGTGCACATTCGTGGAAACTTTACTCCGGGAAAAACTCGAGCTGCCACCGACATTTGCACTCCGAGTGGAGAGAGCACACAGAGCACTCGGACCACGTCCCCCTACAGGTGCACCTCCACGCTCGATTATTGTGAAGCTGTCAAGTTACAAATGTAAAGAGGAAATTATAAAGAAGGCGTGGGGAATGAGAGGCTTCATGTTTGAGGAGCAACAGGTGTACGTGGATCATGATTATGCACCCGAAGTCATGAAAAGGAGAAAGGAATACGCTGAAGCAAAGCGAGTGCTGAGAGAGAAAAAAAAAATCAGATTCCAGACGCCCTTTCCCGCGAAGCTTCGTGTTTTCTATGAAGATGAAACTCGCTTGTATACCACGGCAGCAGAGGCAACTAAGGATATGGTGGCGAGGGGTTTCCAGATCCGGATCATCAGACCTGTGGATGACCCCCTGGAGAGGCTGTCTCGTCTGATGTGGCGCTCTGTTCGAGGAGGGGACAGACCGGAGCAGACAGCATCTTTGGGATATAAGGAGAAACTGCAAGCCTTCAACTACAGAAGAGCGGGGGAAGAGGACCAGTAAGCCACTGGACCAATAGGACCTTCTCTCATCAAGACAACAGTGTGGTGTTATGGAAATTATGTTGAAAATGACTGTGTATTCGTTTACAACAGAGAGGGAGCCTTCCTCTATTTAGTTAATTTATCAGTCGGGGAGTTTATGTTTATTTCAAAGTGGACAAAAAGTGGGAGGAATGAACAGGGCCAAATATGGTCACAAGGGCCCCCTACCCTACGGGGTTAGGGGTTATCTCTCAGAGCTGGTACTTTGCTCTACCAAGGTCTCCTTTTGGACCTCATGTTTGGAAGTCTTGAGTATATTTAGTTCAAAGTTGTTCTTCTGTATTCATTACTGTTCCAAATGTTTGTTTTATGTAGCACATAGGGTGAAAGGAATAACAATATTTACATTATGTAACATAGAATGGCATCACAGAGTACTCATATAAAAGTAGCCTCATACAATGTTAATGGTCTCCTCAGTCCAATCAAGAGGGGCAAGGTGTTGAGCAAGATGAAAAAAGAGGGTGTGGAAATGCTATACTTACAGGAGACCCATATGACTGATAAAGAACATGAAAAACTCAAGAGAAATGGATATAATCAGGAATTTTCATCTTCATATCAGTCAGGGCATAGAAGAGGGGTTTGTATATTAATATCCAATAGAATAAGTTTCGAAATGCTTAAAACTATAAAGGATAAGGAAGGTCGATATGTAATAGTTATAGGTAGACTAGAGGGAGTTCTGGTTACATTGCTCAATATCTATGCCCCCCCCAGGCTCGGACTGGGGTTTCTTCAAACTCCTCTTTGAGCTGGTGATAACTGAGAGTGAAGGAGTGTTAATAGGGGGAGGTGATCTAAATCAGCGTCTTAATTCGAATTTAGATTCGACAGGGAAAACCCAACAAAAGACCACTACTGGTAAAAGAATTTTTAAATTATTGTCAGAACATGGGATTTTAGATATATGGCGGGACCTAAATCCACTCAAAAAAGATTACACCTATTATTCAGCTCCTCATGCTCTGTATTCACGAATCGATTATTTTTTAATTAACTCAAAAGATCGTTATAGAGTAAAAGAATGTTATATGGGGGTCATGGACCTATCGGATCATTGCCCAATATTTTTAAAAATATTCACAGGGACTGAAAAGAAAACAACAGTATGGAGACTAAATTCAAGTTAGCTCAATGGTCAGATGAAAGAGGAAATTGAGAGGAATATTTGCGAATATATTAAAGAAAACGATAACGGTGAAGTGTCTCCACCTATACTATGGGACGCATGCAAGGCGGTATTGAGGGGAAAGCTGATAGCAAAATCTGCTCACATAAAAAGAATGAGACAAGCCGAACTAAAACAATTACAAGCAGATTTGGAAAAAAAGGAAAGAGAGCATAAAAACAAAGTTGATGATAAAACTAATGAAGAATTAAAGATAATACGGGCAAAAATTAATGACATTTTCTCTCAAGAAATCCAGAAAAAAATGATTTACACAAAGCAAAGATATTATGAGGCGGGGAGTAAATCTACAAAATTACTTTCATATAAACTTAAAAAGCAACAGACATTAAGACAAATTTCTAAGATGAAAGACCCTAAAACAAAGCAAATGGTATACAAAACAGAGGATATACATAGATGTTTTGAAGATTATTATGCCAAGTTGTATGCACAAACAGAAAATAATAATGAATCTCAAATAGACACGTACTTAGACAAGTTACATTTGCCACAAATAACAGAGGAGCAGAATAAGAAATTAATTGCTCTAATAACGGTGGAAGAAATCAATTCAGCCATATCTAGACTTAAATCTGACACCAGTCCTGGTGCAGATGGTTATGGCTCCGAATGGTATAAAGTATATAGGAAAATTTTAATCCCTTTATTACAGAAACAGCAAGTCCACTTCTTAACCCCTCTCAAAGCCATTAAAAGATCGTGAGTCACTTTTGTGTGTATTAAAGTCACTAACTGGGACTCTTGTCTTGTTGTAGTCAAGAAACGAGAATGGTCCTCTGTTCCGTTCGCACAGCTCCAAACGCTGCGCCACTCTCTGCTGAGAGTCTGGTCGGAATTAATAAATTCAAAACAAATCGCCGCTTTAAATAAAATGACACCTCTTACAAACATAATACAGACAAGAAACTACAATAGACAAAAAAGTTTTTTTTTCCTCCCAAAATGAGACGTCCTGCATTCTTTATAAATTACATCTTAACATGCAGCACAGCCAGCTGCAAGACTTCAGCTCAGAGGTATGGAAAGACATTCGTGCCAATAATTCCTGAAAGGAAATGCTTTTGACAAAAACTACAGATTTTGTTTATTTCTATTTATGTCCAGAAATCAAATCAAGGATCCACCATGTAGAGTTTATTATGTCCAGAGTTTAAGGATCCAGTGACCAATTTCACATTTATTTAAAGACTCAATAAAAATGTTGTTCAATTTCAATTGAATCGGCTTATAAAGCGCCAAATCACAACAAAAGCCATCTCAAGGCGCCTCCCATAGAAAAGTTCAACATAAAAAAATTCAAATAAATAAAAATTAAAAAATTCAAATGCATAATTAAAAACAGAAGTAAAAGAATAAAACAGATTTAAAAAAACTACTCATAAGAAAGATAATAAAAATAGGCTTTAAGTCTTGACTTAAAAATGTCCATGGAGTCCGACTGCCTCATGGTCGCAGGAAGACTGTTCCACAGAGCAGGCGCACGATAAGAAAAGGCTCTTTGACCCGCTGACATAGAAAACCTGTAAAGCCTGCTTTTAGTACGCAAAAAATTCACAAGGAATCGGACTGAAAAGTGTAATCGATAATGGTATCGATAAAATCTTAGCGATACCCATCACTATTCTCAAATGAGCATTTCACAAACACACTGTATCAGCATTATTTTTGCCAGTATATGAAAACATTTTACTGAATAAACAATGCAGAAAAACAGTGGCTGTTGGAAACAGTGTCATTGCATAGTTTGTTTAGCAGATCTCGCTCTGAAGGCAATGGCTAGGACTCCCATCATCACATGGTCACATTAGCTACAGGCAAAGCAACCAGCTGCCATTCTTTTTCAATCAAGAGTGGCTTTTTACAGTGACAAGAAACAAGTGGTCACTGTGTCGCCAGCTAAGCAGGACCAAAATAGACGAGAAGTCTATTTTATACAAATGCAAAGCAATACATAATGGTGACTGCCAATCCGAGTGAAGGCAGTGTAATGGCAACATGACAGACGTTGGTCGATTGCTTATATTTATTTAGACATACTTTTTTCACTCCCAAAGATCAATATTGGCCCCCTCAAAAATCCATATCAGTCAGGCACTTGTCCAGATTACAGCATATTGTACTTGATTGTCCACTTTCGAGTACTTCTGCGTGAGTACCTCAGATCTGTACCAATTAAATCCAATTAGTCACGTTCTTAGATTACGATTTATCCTGACGTCACAATTTTTTCTACAACAAGGCTTACCACTGGTTACATGTGATTTCCATTAATTATTTATTGCCAAAAATTTAGACAATTGGGTATTAAACATCAGTAATGGGATACCATCCTTATCCAATGACAGCAATGTCTAGATGTCAGTGGATCAAATCATTTCTTAACGATACCCGAAAAGAACTGGTTCCCAATACCCATCGCTATTTGCAATCTGTTGTAAAAAGATTACATTGGGTTTCAGCTGTGTTAACTCTTCTGCCCATGAATGTGGTACATTTACAAACATAAATTTGAACAAAAATGCTTTACAGAACACATCTTACAAGATTGTTTTTACAGTGCATACTCCAGCTCTACTGAAAATAATTTCCATCCTGATAACCTGAAAGCAGGAGACATTTTATCAATATAAGAACTCTGGCAGTCAATGACAACTATATAATGGAGTATGCCTTTACCCCAACTTTAAACTGTAGAATTGTGATGAAATGACAAACAGTTGCAGATTTGCTTGAAATTTGCATATCAACGAACAAGACAACAGCTGATGTGTCAGTACAATATGACATCTATTGCTGACATATGTAACTAAGCAGAGGTGACTGTATAGTGTCAAATACTTGTGGAATGACAGTCAGAAAACTGTTAACAGAGCTGAACCAAACTAATCTTCATATAACAGTTGAGTTAAAAAGATTTCATTCAAAACTGATGAGGGTACAGAGACATGTGACCCCATGATTTTGACAGAGCTGATCTCATCTGTACGGTCACTCCGTCTTTACCCGACATTAATTTCTAGTGGCATAGCTTTGGGCTTTCTGGTGGAGTCACATGCATGAACTAGCATGGGATGTTAAAGGTGCAAGTGAGAAATGCCTTAAATCCAAATGTCACGTCACCAAAACATTTTGTAGTGCTCCCTATGGGCTACACATTTTTTATTTAACCTTTATTTAATCAGGTTAGTCCCACTGAGATCAAGATCTCTTTTGCAAGGCAGACCTGGGCAATTATAAAGTTTCCAATTCAGTTTCCAAAATGCTTGAAAGGCAGTGTGTACCTGAAACTGCCCATTGAAACTTTGCAGTTTTCCAGAACCCCTTCCATCATAGTCTGGCATCAATCAAAACACAGCTGGGCAGTCAAAAGCAAAAAAAGAAGAAGGGTGGAAAACACATCTACAGGCTCGAGGCAAAACCCCAACTTTGGTTTTGGAGCGCCCCCCCCCCCAATAAATAAATAAATAATAATAAATGAATAAAATTGTAGAAAATCTAAGGTCATATATCACTATCTAATAGAAATCCACCAGATTATTTATTTTTTTATTTTTCTGAAAGGCAGTCAAACTTTATTTTTGACAAAATAAACCATTGTAATTAAATACCACTGTGTACCTGTCTTATTATAGTGCATCCAGTTAAGCATAATCTCCGGGGCTCTATACCAACGGGTGGCTACGTAGCCTGTCATTTCGTCATCTGTGTGCCGTGCCAAACCAAAGTCCAGGATCTTAGTGATGAAGAGGTTTTGGGGGCACCAGAGAGAGAGAGAGAGAGAAAAAAAAGGGGGGGTGAGAAAGAGAAATAATGAGAGTGAGAAAGTTTGTACATGACTAAACACCTTGCAATCAATGATCAGTGAAATCACAGTTTTTAAATCTTGACACTGAATCAAGTATTTCCCTACTTTGAGCTCACAGTCTTCATTCACAGCCAAATTGCTGGGCTTCAGATCCTGCAGAACACACACATAAGCACACATGCAACAGGTTGAGGTCAGTACAGAGAAACAATAAGTGGGTACTGTGTTGATAATAACATACATAATACTTAAACCACACAAAATCAGAGGTAAGAACATCATGTGGTAATATGTACTTTTGAACTGTGGATCAAAACCACATGATGTAACGCACTTGAAGATGATCCATGCAAAACATTTGCTCAAGGAAACCAGATCTAACAGCTACTTACTCTGTGGATGATACCTGCAGAGTGGATGTACTGCGGGAAGAGAACAATGATCACCACTATGTTTTAACTTCAGTAAAATTATATGAATCATAATTTCCAATTTTTACAGGTTTTTTTTTTTTAACATTTAAACCATTTTTATCCAAATGTATGAGACAAAAAAAGAACTGAAAGGCAATACAGTGTTAAACAACAGAAAGTCTCATCACTGTAAAATAAATAAAAAATAACAGGTTTCTGCCATACTATATTGGTAACAAATATTAGGTATAAGAAATGTACGGTGGATGATAGAGGCCGAAACACCAGCAAATTAAAATGACACCAGTAAAGCAGAAAACACAAATGCAAACAAAATCTGAATCAAGTCAACAATAAATACTGGCGTCAAAATAGGACAGCGCAGTCTCATTTGAACCCGAGTGATATCGCGGGATTTGACCACTTCTGGGGACAGCCTCCCGTTGTGCAATACAAGCACAGCATAACTTCACGGATAAATTGTGTACTGTTTTGTTTTTTGCTGCAATCACTGAAGAAGTAGTGAAAACTGCAGTTTTTTTTTTCCGGTTCCCAGTGGAGAAGGGAAGACGAGGCAAATGGGAGAGGTTGTGTTGGTAAGTGTTATCCTACACAGCTAACCAGAGTAGCTGTGCTCTCTCGCCTGCACAACCACCTCGACATGTTTGAGCTCCGGGTCATAAACAAACCACAACACATGTCCACTTTCCACCGCATTGTCATCTTTTCTTTGCATTTTCACTTTGTCTGCTGTGTAACTTGCTCCAAACCTCAGAGGGCTGTCCCTGGATGTCGGATTATTGCGTCGTATTTTAACCCTTTAGCGCCCGCCCTCAAATGAGACTGCGCTGCCCAATATGGCTTACAAACACACACACAAAAAAATAACGCACAGCACATGAAACAATTTAATATAAAACAAATGACATTACAGTGTCATCCTACTATCAAACAAGTTAACACACTGAGATGCATGCATCAAGAAAAAAAGAGCGGTCGTTCATCTGACCTTTAAGCCTCTGAGAATCTGGTAGATGAGGAACTGGACATGGTCATCAGTCAACTTCTGACACTTGACAATGTTGTTGAGGTCTGCTCCCATTAGGTGTGTCACCAAATACCTGCAATTCACATCATAAATCAATGGTGGACTCTAAGCACTGGCACATCTCTGAAGTCTGTTTATATATATATGTGGGGTGTCACAATACATGCGTGTGTATTTAACCATATGCATGTGACATTCAGTGTGCAGAACTGCACGCAGAATACACAGTACAATGCTGTACAGTATGATTATACAACCCCAATTCCAATGAAGTTGAGATGTTGTGTAAAATGTAAATAAAAACAGAATACAATGATTTTCAAATCCTCTTCAACCTATATTCAACTGAATACACCACAAAGACAAGATATGTAATGTTCAAACTGACAAATTGTATTGTTTTTGTGCAAATATTTGCTCATTTTGAAATGGATGCCTGCAACACATTTCAAAAAAGCTGAGACAGTGGTATGTTTACCACTGTGTTACATCACCTTTCCTTCTAACAACACTCAATAAGCTTTTGGGAACTGAGGACACTAATTGTTGAAGCTTTGTAGGAGGAATTCTTTCCCATTCTTGCTTGATGTACGACTTCAGTTGTTCAACACTCCGGGGTCTCCGTTGTCTTATTTTGCGCTTTATAATGTCCCACATACGAGGTCTGTCCGTAAAGTATAGGTCCTTTTTATTTTTTTCAAAAACTATATGGATTTCATTCATATGTTTTTACGTCAGACATGCTTGAACCCTCGTGCGCATGCGTGAGTTTTTCCACGACTGTCGGTGACGTCATTCGCCTGTGAGCACTCCTTGTGGGAGGAGTCGTCCAGCCCCTCGTCGGAATTCCTTTGTCTGAGAAGTTGCTGAGAGACTGGCGCTTTGTTTGATCAAAATTTTTTCTAAACCTGTGAGACACATCGAAGTGGACATGGTTCGAAAAATTAAGCTGGTCTTCAGTGAAAATTTTAACAGCTGATGAGAGATTTTGAGGTGATTCTGTCGCTTTAAGGACTTTTCACAGTGCGAGACGTCGGGCAGCGCTCTCAGGCGGCGTCATCAGCCTGTTTCAAGCTTAAAACCTCCACATTTCAGGCTCTGTTGATCCAGGACGTCGTGAGAGAACAGAGAAGTTTCAGAAGAAGTCGGTTTCAGCATTTTATCCGGATATTCCACTGTTAAAGGAGATTTTTTTAATGAAAGACGTGCGGGCGGATTGCAGCGTCGGCTCGCAGCCGCCGCGGCGCTCCGCCACAGGAAAAACACCTCTGTTGGAAGCCTTGAGGACAAGTTGGAACATCTCCAGCTGATAAACAATTTCTCATATACTCACTCCACTGAAAGCCATCAAAAGCCAACTGGATTTTAACAAATGGTTATCAACACGGAGGTGTTTTTCCTGTGCCGCCGCACCGCGTCGGCTGCGTCCCGACGCGCGGACCCGTCCGCACGTCTTTCATTAAAAAAATCTCCTTTAACAGTGGAATATCTGGATAAAATGCTGAAACCGACTTCTTCTGAAACGTCTCTGTTCTCTCACGACGTCCTGGATCAATAGAGCCTGAAATGTGGAGGTTTTAAGCTTGAAACAGGCTGATGACGCTGCCTGAGAGCGCTGAGCGACGTCTCGCACCGTGAAAAGTCCTTAAAGCGACAGAATCACCTCAAAATCTCTCATCAGCTGTTAAAATTTTCACTGAAAACCAGCTTAATTTTTCGAACCATGTCCACTTCAATGTGTCTCACAGGTTTAGAAAAAATTTTGATCAAACAAAGCGCCAGTCTCTCAGCAACTTCTCAGACAAAGGAATTCCGACGAGGGGCTGGACGACTCCTCCCACAAGGAGTGCTCACAGGCGAATGACGTCACCGACAGGCGTGGAAAAACTCACGCATGCGCACGAGGGTTCAAGCATGTCTGACGTAAAAACATATGAATGAAATCCATATAGTTTTTGAAAAAAATAAAAAGGACCTATACTTTACGGACAGCCCTCGTATTTTCAATGGGCGACAGGTCTGGACTGCAGGCAGGCCAGTCTAGTACCCGCACTCTTCTACTACGAACCCATGCTGTTGCAGAATGTGGGTTGGAATTGTCTTGCTGAAATAAGCACGGACGTCCCTGAAAAAGACATTTCTTGGATGGCAGCATGTGTTGCTCCAAAACCTGGATGTACCTTTCAGCATTGATGGTGCCATCACAGATGTGTAAGTTGCCTATGCCATGGGCACTAACACACCCCATATCATCACAGAAGCTGGCTTTTGAACTTTGCACTGGTAACAATCTGAATGGTCTTTTTCTTATTTTGTCCGGAGGACACGACGTCCATGATTTCCAAAAACAATCTGAAATGTGGACTCATCAGACCACAGCACACTTTTCCACTTTGCGTCTGTCCATTTCTGAGCTCGGGCCTTTGAAGGCGGCGGCGTTTCTGGATATTGTTGATGTTTGACTTTCGCTTTGCATGGTAGAGTTTTTAACTTGCACTTGTAGATGTAGCGACGAACTGTGTTAACTGACAATGGTTTTCTGAAGTGTTCCTGAGCCCATGCGGTAAGATCCTTTACACAATGATGTTGGGTTTTTAATGCAGTGTTGCCTGAGGGATCGAAGGTCACGGGCACTCAATGTTGCTTTTTGGCCTTGTCGCTTACGTGTAGAAAGTTCTCCAGATTCTCTGAAACTTCTGATTATATTATGGACTGTAGATGATGGAATCCCTAAATTCCTTGCAATGGAACGTTGACAAATATTGTTCTTGAACTGTTGGACGATTTTTTCCACATAGATGTTCACAAAGTGGTGATCCTTGCCCTATCTTTGCTTGTGAAAGGCTAATCCTTTTGGGGATGCTCCTCTTATACCCTATCATGACACTCACCTGTTTCCAATTAACCTGTTCACCTGTGGAATGTTCCAAACAGGTATTCTTTGAGCATTCATCAACTTTCCCAGTCTTTTGTTGCCCCTGTCCCAAATTTTTTGAAATGCGTTGCAGGCCTCCATTTTAAATGAGCAAATATTTGCACAAAAACAAAAAAGTCTATCAGTTTGAACATTAAATATCTTGTCTTTGTGGTGTATTCAATTGAATATAGGTTGAAGAGGATTTGCAAATCATTGTATTCTGTTTTTAATTACATACATACATTACATACACAACGTCCCAACTTCATTGGAATTGGGGTTGTAGATATGTGCTTATTTGTTTCCATATGTCACAGACATTTCATCTCAAGTCCACAGACTATGTCCTTCCAGTTTCATGATCTGTGAAAGAAGGCGGGTTCTTTCTTCCCCTTCAGTGCAGGAGGTGCCAGCACACCCCCCACCCCCAGCCTGCTGTGTCTAAGTCAAACCAAAAAAGTGAATGTGTACTGATATGCATTTGTGTTGAACCACTGTCCCTGTATGAGGTCAGTCCACATTCGAGTTTAGACAGAAAACGCCACCAATCTGACAAAAATTGATGTTTGGATGAATGAGTGTAAAATTCCATGGATGAGAAGTTAACCAAATAGTCACACTGTGTACAATGATTTAAAATCTATACAAATGAGGTTTTCTGAGATGGCGTTATTTGTACAAAAGTAAAAAAAAAACTTAACGACTACATTTTGAAGGCAGCGTGGCTCCACAAGTCACGCACAAAAAACCCCACCAGCGGTGAATTTATCCCAATGTGAAAGATAGATGGAATCAAAGTTATAAACCTTCAATGAAAAAAGAGAGTTTACATTTACACTTTGTCTTCACTGTTGGTGTCATTCAGCAGCCCTCATGCTGCTCACTGATTTAAAGGCCCTGTCACACCCTGGAGATTTAGCCTGTCTATGCCGACCAGGGTTAGGTATTAAGTTATTAATTACCTCATACCGTTTGTTTAAATCAAATGACACCTCTTTCCAGACGTTGTAATATAAACAATAAACTGCAATCAATCCAAACGTTTTTTACCCCTCCCAAAATGACACGTCCTGCACTGACGTGCAGCAGCTGGCTAAGCTCAGCTAAGAGGTATGGAGTGACATTCATGCCAAAAATGTTTGGACATAAATAGAAATAAACAAAATCTATAGTTTTTGTCAAAAGCACTTCCTTACAGAGATCAAGGATCCACCATGTAGAGTTTATTTATGTCCAGAGATCAAGGATCCAGTGACCCATTTCATATTTATTTACTTGAAGACTCAATAAAATGTTGACATAGAAAACCTGTAAAGCCTATTTTTAGTACACAAAAAAATTCACAAGAGGTATCGATAAACAGAATCAATAATGGCACTGATAGATTAAAATCTTAATACCAATCCCTAATGCCAACTGTATTAAAAATGCTAGCATACGTCTAATAAATTAATGCAGCTGTCACACCTTGACGATTAGCCAGCGTATGCCGAAAGCCCCATTTCCACCGAGTGGTTCTGGTCAGTACTGCATAGTGTGGTGCGGGATCAGAAACAGAGTAATTTAACTATTTTATTTTTTATCTTGGTGGACCATTTTCATTGTGTACAGAATGCTGATTAGTCGACTGGGTGTGGTAAACGCTGCAGTGAATGAATGGAGTGCTGTGACTTAAAACTATTAAAGCGCTGGTTGCTTTCTAATCAGGTCCACTGATCATACTTGATCAGGTCATCACAGACCTGAATAATGAAATGCTGTGATAATTTTAACTTTTAAAGTACCAGTCGACCGCAATCAGGTGTGATCAGACCTGAATGAAATGCTGTGTGATCACACCGACAGTGACGGCGCTTTAAAAATTTAAAGAGTCACAGCACTTAATTCGGGTCTGATCATACCTGATCGATCAGGTTGTCTGATGATCACAACGACAGCAACGGCGCTTTAAAAGTTTAAAGAGTTATAGTGCTTTAATTGATCACACTTGATCGCAATCGACTGGCGCTTTAAAAGTTTAAATCATCACAGCGCTTCTGTGTGAGCAGAGCGTGACACCGGCATCCTCTGAGAAATGCACCTGGAGCAGAAAAACCACAGAGGGACTTGTTGTATTTTCAGACATTGTTTTCAAAAATCAGGAGCTTTATGTGGATACATGTTTGTAAGACTGTGAGGGTGAATTAGACTGAAATGAACAGGTAATACAGCGAGGAAAATAAGTATTTCAACACCCTGCGGTTTTACAAATTCTCCCACTTAGAAATCTTGGAGGGGTTTGAAATTTTCATCTTAGGTGCATGTCCACTGTGAGAGACATAATCAAAAAAAAAGAAAAAAATCCGGAAATCACAATGTATGATTTTTTTTTTTTTATAATTTATTTGTATGTTACCGCTGCAAATAAGTATTTGATCCCCTACCAACCAGCAAGAATTCTGGCTCACACAGACCTGTTTTTCTTTAAGAAGCCCTCTTATTCTGCACTCTTTACCTGTATTAATTCCATCTGTTTGAACTTGTTACCTGTATAAAAGACACCTGTTCACACAATCAATCACATTCCAACCTGTCCACCATAGCCAAGACCAAAGAGCTGTCTAAGGACACCAGGGACCAAACTGTAGACCTGCACAAGGCTGGGATGGACTACAGGACAACAGGCAAGCAGCTTGGTAGAAGACAACAACTGTTCTGATTATTTATTAGAAAGTGGAAGAAACACAAGATGACTGTCAATCTCCCTCGGTCTGGGATTCCATGCAAGATCTCACTTTGTGGGGTAAGGATGATTCTGAGAAAGCTCAGAACTACACAGGAGGACCTGGTCAATGACCTGAAGAGAGGTGGGACCACAGTCACAAAGATTACATTAGTAACACATGATGCTGTCATGGTTTAAAATCCCGCAGGGCAGCAAGGTCCCCCTGCTCAAGTCAGCACATGTCCAGGCCCGTTTGAAGTTCACCAGTGACCATCTGGATGATCCAGAGGAGGCATGGGAGAAGGTCATGTGGTCAGGTGAGACCAGAATAGAGCTTTTTGGACTCAACTCCACTTACCATGTTTAGAGGATGAGAACAACCCCAAAGAAACCATCCCAACCGTGAAGTATGGGGGTGGAAACATTATACTCTGGGGGTGCTCTTCTGCAAAGGGGACAGGATGACTGTACCGTATTGAAGGGAGGATGGATGGGGTCATGTATTGCAAGATTTTGGCAAACAACCTCCTTCCCTCAGTAAGAGCATTGAAGATGGGTCATGGCTGGGTCTTCCAGCATGATAATGACCCCAAACACAAAGCCAGGGCAACTAAGGAGGGGCTCCGTAAGAAGCATTTCAAGGTCCTGGAGTGGCCTGGCCAGTCTCCAGACCTGAACTCAATAGAAAATCTTTGGAGGGAGCTGAAACTCCAAACCTGAAAGATCTAGAGAAGATCTGTATGGACAAGTGGACCAAAATCCCTGCTGCAGTGTGTGCAAACCTGGTGAAAAACTACAGGAAACATTTGACCTCTGTAACTGCAAACAAAGACTACTGTACCAAATATTAACATTGATTTTCACAGGTGTTCAAATACTTATTTGCAGCAGTAACATACAAATAAATTATTTAAAAAAAAATTCATACATTGTGATTTCCAGATTTTTTTTTTTTTTTTTTGTTAGATTATGTCTCTCACAGCGGACATGCACCTAAGATGAAAATTTCAGACCCCTCCATGATTTATAAGTGGGAGAACTTGCAAAATCGCAGGGTGTTCAAATACTTATTTTCCTCACTGTATTTACTCCGTGTGTGAATAAAACTGTCTGTTTGCATGAGGACTGCAGGTTTCAGCCAATCAATGTCCAGCAATGATGGATGTATTTAGACTTATGAGTAAATTACAAGAAACGTGTGCCAACAATCACAAAACTTATCTACAACTTATGTCCCGTACATGCGGGACGTATGAGTCACATGCTGGTATTCACTGAAAATTTTCAGCATGCCCCAAATTTTCAAGGAGCTCAGCGTATTACGTGGATACTTAGGAGGAAAAAAAAAAAAAAGACAGCAATGTGATTCATCTATAATATTCAAGACAGCAAAAGTTACCCTGAATGCTGTAGGCGTTCGGAAAACTAAGGGGAGATCTGGGGGGGTATGCCCCCCAAGGAAATTTTGAGAATACAAGTGCCCTGTGGTGCATTCTGGTGCATTCTTTGGACTACATTTGGACCTGAAACAGCTGTTAAATTTCTCTTGTGATCTCATGCAGTATGGCACAACATGTGGCTTTTGAATGCATGTTGTGCCATACTGCAGGAGCAGGTACAGAATATAACAACACAATAGTTTACAAATATAGCTAAATCTTGATGAACACTTTATTTAGTTTGTTTTTGATTGGGCTCAAAGACTATTAAAAAAATTAATTAAATTAAAAATTGTATTATTAATTGTACTGTTATTCTTCTCTACAAGAGTCAAGACAGAAGTCAGACTACCAGAGCAAGAATTTTAGCTAAGGAAGCTTCTGCGATTTGAAGCGAAACATCCTCGCGTCAAGCAACCCAGTCCAGTCAAAGATTCAAGCTTCTCTACTATGATTCCCTCAGTTGCAGCAAGAGAGAGGAAAGAGCTGGCATACAGAAGTCTACTTTATAATACAATACAACAGAGCCGTTATTGTCATTGTACATATATACATATAAAGAAATTTGTCCTCTGCATTTAACCCATCCTAATTACAGTTAGACACAATCCAACCACTAAGAGCAGTGGGCAGCCACAGTTGAGAGCCCAAGGACCAACTCCAGATGTAGAGACGCTGCCTTAGTCAGGGCCAGAGAAAGAAGCAGACCCTAAAATAAGCATGTTTTTGACTGTGGGACGAAACCAGAGTACCTGGAGGAAACTCACGCAGACACGGCAGAAAGGGCGGGAAGTGATCCCACGACCTTTCTTGCTGTGAGGCATCAGTGCTAACCACTAAGCCACCATGCTACCCATGTGTTACTATGTGTTAATGTCAAAAGTACCTTACAGTGAGTTATGCCTGTAAGAAAAGCATTCTGTGACTCTGATCACAAAACCAGCAGTGCAGCAGCGCTGATCAGAGCTACACCAAAATGTTTAGTGATTCGGGCTGGGATGATGTGGCAATGACATCAATTACACTGATTATGTATACGTTGATTTATGTAATGTGCCATCGGCGTGTCGCAATATGGCAGTGTGTTGTCACAGCATGGACTCTGGTGCAAGTTGCTGAAGTGGTGTGGGGGGCCCTCTTCTTCTAAAGGTTGGGAATATTTTAAGCAGATACTGAATAACACGGTACTATGCAAGTTAGAAATGGCTTATCACAGCAGCACTGCCACCATGCTCGAGCACTTTAAGCTGAAGCCTCCCGGTGCAATTTCTCAAGACAACAGTCGGAGCAAAACAGCGCTGTCCTTTTCCCTTTTTGTCCCCGTGTTTGTTGCTGCTGTTAAAAGTAATGTTTCACCTCTACCAGTGATTCATGTTTCAGCACAGCCCACGACACTGATGCATTTATTTTTAAAAGCATGATCTGTGCATGTGACTTTACTGCCACCAGCAGCAGGAGAAAAGATGATGAAACTAATTGCAGAAGTTGACATGTCATATGAATTGGTTTCAGATTTTGTGGATGGAATGTGCACAGAATAACAAAGCCGCCTGCATTAATTTTAAATCTGTAGAGTGTGATGACTTATGGGATGCAGTCATTAGCTCCAAATAAAGCAAAAACTTAAAACTGACAAAATGTTGAAGGCAGATGGGCTTGAGGGCAGGACATTGAAAGTACATCAAAAACCCACTTGCCTAGCTCATGAATTGTAACTTCATCCAACACAACTGATGCAATCAAAAATAAAAACATTTAATGAAAAGAAGTTTACTTTTATACTTTTATCTGAAGAGAAAAACTCCTGTGCATGATGGCAGCTCTCTGCCACACTTGATTAAAGATACTGTATCTAAGTTTTCAAGACAGAACAAAATGCTGTGCCTACCCAATATTAATTTGTTTTTACCTTATTATTTATGACCTAATCATAGCATTAAAATGACATGAAATATAACCTCACATATTTCTGTAAAATGTTTAATTGCATTGCTAGATTTGAGGTTACACTTTTTTATTACTCCTAAAAGTGATTGAAAAGTGACTGAAATTTTATATTTTCATTTATTTTACTGTTTGATTGCTAAATGTAGACTGCACTACAAACATTACTGTAAAAACACAGATTAGCAGGAAAGACTGGGCAATTTTTCTGTTGTGGAATAATGCACGATGTTGCATACTGTACAATATTTTGTTTTAAAGAGAAGACAAAATATTGTGACATAAATGACAGGTTTTTAAAATGGAATTTTGTTAAATTCATTGTTATATTACTCAAATAAAAATAGATTATCTGGGAAAACAACCTAGATTAATTTAAAAAAAAAACCCAGATAAATTAATCTATAAAAACATCTCTATGTGGAACCCCATTATTGATCTCAAAACTGAAAGAAATTTGGCAATACTTTTAATTTTTTCATCTATTTTTGTTGTTGTTAAAGGTCCAACGCGTCACATTGTTGACGGTATTGCACAATCCATGATGACGATGACACCGACGTACCCCCCACCCCTACTATGTATATATGAATTTGTCATCTCTTGAGCACTCGCACCTGAATTCAAGTAACCTCATGTGACCAAGGACCTAACGGCTGTCATTAGATCACTGTGACATCAGTGACCACACAGACTGATGAGGCGTTTCTGAATGAAGAGCAAAACATTTTCAAGGAATTGAACAAGTCCAGCTGACCTGACTCAACCTGTCTGGATATGTACAGTTTGTATGTACAGTATGCCATGCGTCTGTTTGAACTTAGTGCAAAACAAGACAGATATGGCTTGGTCTACGTCTGCGCACTATATTCATTCCAGAATGGGTCTGTATTTATTAGAATCCACCAGAAACAGAAATGTGCTATGAGTTGAGCTACTGTGCATGTTTGTGGTGTATGTGCATTATGTCATAGCATGCAACTAATTGACATGAGTTGATTGAAACGTATGCACGTGCACACACACACATACACACACTATAACACAGCACCCCAGAGAACTGGCAGATGGCCGTTACTATGGAGACTAGCTGTGATGTGCAAGATGCACATGTTCACCCCCATTCACCTCAATGTCATTAGCCACATGCTGCACTCACATGAAGCTGTGATCTGTTGGACTACGGCACATGGTAACAGTTTTTGTGAATCTCACAGTCATCTGCTGAGATGAATGGTTTCATTATGTGAGAATAACACAAACAACAACTACTGCAGGAGATCTGAAACTGACGAGGCAGGGAACAAAACTGAAAATGGAACAACAGAGAAACCACAGAAGGAAAACTAAATGGCAGAAGTGGGAAAAAAATGCAACTTACACATCATTGAACTCCTTCAAAGTCGTCGCTGGTGTG